>NW_004955476.1:7005504-7022412 GCF_000276665.1 Chinchilla lanigera
ATGGTCTCTAGTTGCATCCATTTTCCTATAAAAGCCTTGAATTTATCTTTTTTATAGCTGAGTAATACTCCATTGTATAGAAATACCACATCTTTTTTATCCATTCCTCAGTTGATGGCCATGTGGGTTGTTTCCAAGATTTAGCTATGACAAATTGTGCTGCTATAAACATGGGTGCACATATATCAATGCGATATGACATTTTAAATTCTTCTGGAAAAACACCCAGAAGGGGAATAGCTGGATTAAGGGAGACTTCTAATCACAGTTTTGTGAGGAATCTCCAAACTGATTTCCACAGTGGTTTCATCAATCAACACTCCCACCAGCAGTGGAGAAGTGTTCCTTTTTCCCCACAGCCTCTCCAGTGTTTGTCATTGGTTGATTTCTTAGTGGCAGTCATTCTTTGTGGGGTGAGATGAAATCTCAGTGTTGTTTTAATTTGTATTTCTTGAATGACTAAAGATGTTGAATATTTTTTCATATAATTATTAAGCATTAGTATTTCTTCATCTGAGAAGTGTGTGTTCACCTCAGATGCCCATTTTTGGATTGGGTCTTTGAGTTTTGGGAGCCTGATTTTTTTTTAATTCCTTATATGTTCTAGATAGAAGTCCTTTGTCTGAGGGGCAGTTGGATAAATTTTTTTTCCCCAATTCGTGGGTTTTCTTTTTACTCTGTTGGTGATTTCTTTTGATGTGCAAAATTTCTTTTGCACATCAAAACACATATTCTTAGACCCAAAATCTAGATATTCTTACTCAAACAGTTTCATGGAATTTAGACCTTTTCATAAGCACAGCTTCTTCCAGGAGATTATAGATACAAATGATTTTTGAGACCAAAGAAAGCAAAGGTAGTCTTCCTTCTTTACCTTGACAGTAGTCCTTCCTTAGTCCAGAGAGAAGTAATCCATTTTAGCATTCAGACTAGAAATTCTGTCTTCATCACTCTGTCCATGCTGGGAAAAATTATCTGACACAATATAAAGGAGGAGAGGGTTATTTTGGTTCATAGTTTCAGCAGGTTTAGTCCCTGGTCAGCTGGTTCCAAGGCAGAAACAGCATGGTAGAAGGGCCTGGCGGAGGGGAGATGCTCACATAATGGAAGCCAGGAAGCAGAGAGAGGAGAAGCAACTGGGAATGGTGACATAACTTCCAGGTCACAACCCCAACGACCCACCTCTTATGGCCAGACACAGCTATAGTGCCCCTGTGATTTATCACCTTGTCAAAGACATCTGAACACATTAGGCTTTGGGTAGACAGTCCAGGTCTAATTCATAACGTTCCACCCAAGATTCCAACTGATTGGATTATAATTAGTCCTAAACAACTAAAAAAAATTAGAGCCACCCCAAAATAAGAGACTCAACCAAAAACAGGTGGGCAACTGAAATGACGAGACACTTCCCAGAAGAAGCAGCAGCACAATTGGCCAGTAAATACATGGGAAATTTTCAATGTCACTGGCCATTACAGAAATGCAAATTAAAACAACACTGAGATCCCATCTTACTCCAGAAAGAATGGCTATCATCAAGAAATCAACCAATGACAAATGTCGATGGGGCTGTGGGGAAAAAGAACCCCTTTTACATTGTTGGTTGCAGTATAAACTAGTACAACCACTGTGCAAATCAGTATGGAGATTTCTAAAAAAACTAAAATTCCATTCAACTCAACTCCTCCCCTTCCAGGTATGTTCCTGAAGGAATTAAAGACATCGTACTAAAGAGGTACATGCACACCCATGTTTATAGCAGCACAACTCATAGAAGCTAAATCTTGGAAACAGGCTCTATGTCCATAAATAGATGAATTGGGTAAAGAAAATACAGTATTTATGCACAGTGCAACACTACTCTATCTTAAATACAGATAAAGTTGAGTCATTTGTAGGAAAATGGATGAATCTTGGTAACCTAAAACACAAATAAAGAACAAGATGAAAGACAAACCATAGGAAACAGGGAGATATATCATTTTCAAAAGAGAAGAGGATGAAGAGATGGAGGGAGGGGGGAGGAAAGGGGAGGGGATGATAAAAAGAGTGAGATGTGTGATGTGCATGCATGTCCTGTCTCCATGCAGAAACATAAGCAAGATGCTTTGCAAACATGGGCAAATAAAAATAAAAAGTTAATGAAAACATTAAGACTAAAAGTCTTCATGGGCTCACTTATGCAGCACTGAGTATTTTAAACCACCTCGGCTGTTCTCAGCAGCTTCTCCCCCTAGGAACTTGACCTCCATCGGGGAAAAGGGTACTACGGCACAGAAGTGGCTTGCTCAGAGTGACAGGGACCACACTCACAGGCACACTGCCCAGTGCACACGCTTATTTGCACAGCACTCTGCCCTTCTCACACACACACACGATCACTAATTACAACAATCATATGACAGAAATGGTTGCAGATCATCCTGACTTTACCTCTGGGGAAACTGAGGCATAGGGAAGTTGTACAGCTTTCCCTGACCTCCAGGTCTCACTGTGCTGTGACCTAAGGAGGCTGATGTCTCTAGATGCTGCCAGTTCAAGGGGAACAAGCACCCAGGAAGCATCGTGTTCACTATAGCTCACCCACATCCCACACATCTGCACTGCAGCCTTGGGAGTGGGCAGAGAGAGATTCCAAGTCCAACTGGGACTCAGGGAAGCCATGCTGAGCCTAGGTCCCATGTGTGTGCAGGGAAAGCCAGGCTGTGGCAGGCAGCAGAGGAAGTGGGGGATCACTGGGAAGCCCCCATGCACAAGAGGGGATCTGCTTCCTCCATGGGTAAACTTCATCACAATGGGTGCCCCTGGAGTGGCCTAAGAAATGCACCCAGCTCTGACAACCATGACTTCATTTTGCTCATCTGTTGCAAGGGGCAGAAAAGGCCACCCCCAAACCTAGTGGCTTAAAATGGGAGCTGTGTTGTTCTGTCCTATTTCTGGATGTCCACTGGGTTCAGCAGGGTGGTTCATCTGCTGTCTCACTTGGGGTCCCTCAGGCAGCCGACATGGAATGATAGCTGAGGCTGAAGTCACCTGGATCATCCTGGAAAACTCATTCCCCTTGTCTGACACTGGGCAGATAC
Organism: Chinchilla lanigera; assembly: GCF_000276665.1. Taxonomy (NCBI): domain Eukaryota; kingdom Metazoa; phylum Chordata; class Mammalia; order Rodentia; family Chinchillidae; genus Chinchilla; species Chinchilla lanigera. Next base: position 7,008,591 of record NW_004955476.1, read on the forward strand.
AGCTACCAAGCTGAGCTTTACCTTTTAATCTCCCAGCAATCTTTTTGTGTCCTCTCCCCACAGAGCCTCAGGGCCTCCTCCATTCCAATGTGGAGTGATCTCTTCATAAAGCAGACGGGCTTTTGTATGGCTGCCCCAGCATCCCAAAAGTAGAAGCACTCAGTCCTTAAACTGTAGGCCCAGAACCAGGACACTGTCATTTCTGCTGGATTCTACTGAAAGTAGGCTATAAATCCTGTATGAACAAGCAACCTTGTTATACTTCATTGATCTCTGCTATAAACAAGCAGGTGAGCAGGTTTTGATCCTACTCTTTTATATCTGGTTACCTTGAGTCTACTATCAGCCTCCCAGGATTGGAGTCCTTCCTCTCCTGGCCTGAGCTACTGCCCACCCTTCCTGATCTACCCAACCCGATGATGAACTTGAATCATACTCATCCAGCCAGACAGAATTCTGTGTCTGGTCTGGTGGATGTGTTGCTTATTCACTCATTCGTGTCAGATATGTACCCCTTCTGGTTATATTTTATCCCAAGAACTTTTAGTTGTCTTTGCAGTGTTCCCTCAGTCACTTAGTCATGGTCATTGTGTAGACGAGTGGCTACAAAAATAATTTCTTAGACATTTCTCCACTTCTTACTCATGACTTTATTAAGATTCGGTGCTCAACGAGAAATTTGAAGAAAAGTTTTAACCACCGCTAGTCACTAAGATATTCTTAAAACTCAAGAAGGTGGGAGAACCATGTTCTGAGTGGATGGTCACCACAGACATTTACAAAACACTCACTACTCAGGTGGGAGTGAGGCCTGGAACTTGTCCTCTGAATGAGGATTGGACCAAGCTACATCCTTCTTACTCTCAGTGAGAGTGAGGGCAACCAGTTACTTTCTATAGACTTGTTTCAGAAGAACTAAAAGTGTCCTTGTTTCAGCAGGACTGGAAAGTGTCCTTTTGCTGAAGTATTCCAGTGTATCCATTCCTTCTTTCCATAGATATCTACTGAGCACAAACCATACTCTGGAGCTAGACTCTCAAGATCCAGACAAAAGAAGTTGCAGCCTACTTGCAGCTGATGGTCTAGTGAGGGAGACAGACAAAGAACAAGTAAGTATAAGTATAACATTGGGCATAGTGGTGCACCACTGTAATCTGATCATTTAGGAGGCTGAGGCAGGAAGATCACTGTGAGTGCAAGTCCATCCTGGGCTACATAGTGAGCTCAAGGCCACATGAAATACATAGCAAGACCCTTTCTCAACAACAGAAAAGCTATATTGCATCAAATGGTGCTGAACGCTATGGATAAAAATAAAGTAGGGTAAGATGCACAGAGGCTCCAAGGGTGGCTAGGGAAGACCACCGTAATCAATTTTAAGGAAACTGAGAAGAATGTGTGAAAAAAATATGAAAGAAAAAGCAAGAGCAAGAAGCCTGGAAGCAGAACCAGCCTTAGAGTGTTCACAGAACCATAGGAAGGCTGATATGGCAAGAGGAATGAGAAAGAAGAAAGAAACCATGTCTAAGAGGTGGGAGAAAGAGACAGGAAATGTCTCTGTCCGGAGTAAAAGCAAAGCCTGGCAAAGGATGTGGAGCAAAGACAGGTGTGATCTGATCTAGGCTTTAGCAGGACCCAGGCAGCCGCTGAATTGAGAAGAGAATCGGATGGAAGCAGATTCCTTCCTGATCTCTCCCAAGTGAGAAACGGTTGCACGCGGTCTAGTGCAGTAGCAGTGGCTGGAGGTGAGTGCTGAGAGCCCGGGTCTGTTCTGGAGGAGAAGCCGAGATTTGCTGCTGTGCTGGGTGCACAGTGTGAAGGAGGACAGGGAACAAACTACATCCCCACGACTTCCACCACTAGAAGACAGTGGTGGTTCACCGAAACAGGAAATGCTAAAGTTTCAGTTTTTTGAGAGGTAATGTAAATAGGATTTATTTTGAATAGAATAAGATCTTTCCAGATCTATAGAGGAGCTGAATTTTTGATGTGTAACGTTTAAATACCAGTTAGGTATTCAAGTCAGACTATTGGTTAGGCAGCTGGACATGCAGGTGTAGATTTCAGGGGAGAAAACAAGCTATGCAGTCATATGTAGATAGGGGAATTATCTAATTCATGAGGTGAACTTGCATCACACTTACGTGTTTATAATGATCTTCACCAAATACTATGAAAAGCGTTTATGGGAGAGAAATAGAATGCAATAGACCCTCTTTAAAAATGCTTCCAATGGTGCTTACCTGGGAAGCAACTGGTTAGAAAATACACTTGCTATGGAATGCTAACCCTCAGGAGAAATGAGATAGTGCCTATTTAAACATTTTAAGGGTATCAGATGCTGAGGTGTAGTAACTTGCAATCAATACCTGTAATTTGATAAATAGGTAACCGAATATATCCACTTGAATCCAATCATATTTTTTTTTTCATTAGAGAGAAGACTTTAAGCAAAGGCAAGGTTTTAATCTATTGATTCAGGCAGAACACAGAGTTTGATCTTTGATAAACGTTAAAGTATAACAACTCAAAAGGAAGATGGTTTGCAGGTCCAGAAGGAGCGGGCCGACCACGGAAGAGCATGTATCTGTACGGCTGCAGCCGATGAAGACTGACATCCGCACACCTTGGACAGTGGTCAGGTCCCCTCCCCTGGGGACCAGAGGCTCCTAGATCGAAGGCCAGAGTCTCTGCCTTCCAGATGGTACAGACACAAGCAGGTCTTGGATATGGGTCAATGTTTGGGAGGCAATTCCAGAGAGACCCAGTATCTTTGAACTTTATCATCCAGCTCTTTAAACTTCCAAAAGGAATAAGAAGAAGAAATTAACACAGATTATTGAAAAAATTGCTGTGTTTCTAAGAGCTGTCTTGATGTCTCAATACACTGTTTTCAAAATAGGTGTTTCATTCACTTATTGCCACAAAGAATTCTGTATCAAGTGTCCAACTTCACATAGACGCTGGTGGGAAATAAGTAGACAAAGTCCCTGCCCTTGTCTGTCTTACGTCCTACTTCAGAAATATGTATCAGCTCTGTTTTTCCTTCAGCTTTGGGCTGCACAAAAATTAAAACATAGTGTCTTACTTTTCTCTCGTTGCTGAGACAAAATATCCAACACCCAAAATTGAGGGAGGAAAGGTTTATTTAGCTCACAGTTTGTGGAGGTTTCAGTCCATAGTCAGCTGGCTCCAAGGCAGGGTGGCACATGGCACAGGAGCAATAGTTCAAAGCGGCAGAAGACAGCAAAAGCAGCAAGAGCAAAAGGTGAGGGAGATCAAGCCTCTTTTCCTCCCTTATACGGTAAGCAGGCCAGCAGCACCTGAGTGGTGGGTGTGGCACTCACATCATCTGGGTGCCCTCCTGTTGCACAGGCTCAGGATGTTTATGAAGTAAAGACCCTGGCCCCCTGCTGAGTGGCTTCATTAAACTTCTAAACTTTTCAAGTTGACACAGTGTATCAACCATGACACATGGGTATCCAAAGTAAAGATCCTATTGATTCTGAAGAATAACGATGAAGCGGTGTATAATGAACCTAAATGAATTTCCAGACTCTAGAAGATCTTTATTGCCCTCTTGCCAATGCCCTGGCAATACCAGTCAGCTATGCTAACCCAGTCTGTCCACAGCAGAGGGCATTCAGAGGCTAGAATCTCAGGATCCTTGTAAAGAACGGCTCTTGTTCAGATAGAGGGAAGTTTGGGATCGAACACTTTCACTGTGAAACATTCGTGACAGTCACCCTGCTAAATTTGCTCAGGTAGATATTTTTATCCCTTTGTACAGAAGATGAACAGAAGGGTCAGTGCCTTCTTCAAGGTGGGAAAACTGAAATTGGTGAACTGAAAGCTCTAAAGCTAGATGTGTTCCATTTAGATATTTCCTAGATGTGAACACTCCCCACAGCTTATAAATAATGATTGACAAAGCTGAGAAATACAAGCAAACTCCAAACCCGTGTCAACCACCTCCTCAGCGTGTCTGGTACCATACACCTGTGCACTGGGTGTTCTACACCTGCCCTTGCTACCCTTCTCGAACCTGCTTTGTTCTCACCCTGCTCTTGACCTCTATGAACTGTAGCAGCAGGTTTGCTGCACACTGGATTCCAGTTGGGTTTGGCTAATGCAGGTGCCTAAGGGGAAGCCCAAGAGGTGAGGTGGAAGAAAGAACAGGAAAATTAATCAATTCCCCAGACCTCATTCTATCAGCTCACAGGTTAGCAGTGGCCAGGTTTCTCTACCAAAGATGAGGATGGCGCTTATCAGAGAGCTCTCTCCGGGGGTGACAGCTCTCTTCAGGGTCCAGTAATCAACCCTTTCCTGTCCCTTGGACCTGGGGGTGGTACTGGCTGCTAATAGAAGCAAGATGCATCTTCACTTCTTTCTTATTTTTCCTTAACCCTGTGCACATAGTTGTAATAATCCCATTGTCAAACCTTCCTGAAATATCCTCACTGAAGCGTCCATCTGTTTTGTGTTGGGATCCTGATTGCTACAGGTCGGCCAAAAGAGCCTAGGAATTAGGTGGGCAAACATTTCCTCTAAAACATTATTAGCTTAGAACAGACCAGTTCTAACTGGAGCCCTTCTGATCTTCAGTGCCGTGTATCTCCTGAACTCCTCTCTTTTTATCTTTCCCTGAAGATGGAATTTATCCTCCAGTTCCTTCCAGCATTGTCAGGAGGGCGAGGTCCTTCATTCTTTCAGAGTACTTTCACTTAAAGTTTGCTGTTTTTTTCATCTCACAGTCTGAAAATTTCAATAAAACTTAAGTCAGAACAGATGTTAACATTTTAATATTAAGCTTTAACTACAATCCCTAATGATGTCTGATTGCTCTACGTTTTAGGGTACAATGAAAGCATTTGACTTTACTCTAGAATGATGGAGCTCACCGCAGTTGCATGCTATGGTATCCAAGGAGGCCGGCAGAAGGCAAGACCCAGACGGCAGTTAGTGAGATGCGATTTATTATTAAGAGTCTCCCTTGTCAACCATCATAAAAGTTGGTCACTCAGGAAGCCAATTAAAACCTTCTACATTCTCCTTCATTGACCGGAATAAAAGTGGTTTTAGGAGGCAGTGCAGATGGGAAAAGGAAGTGTTTCCTTCAGAAATATTACACCAAAGTTTCTCTGTATTGCAGGGATACAGTCCAAATCTAATGTGACAGTTCAACGGGACTGTCAGCTTGGTTGGCTTGTGAGCTGCCGGGTGGGGTGGGGGGGTGAGTACAGCACACAGTGGTAGTCTGGCTGGGTCATGGAGGAGGGACCTTGGGTGCCATGTATGGTCCGTGGCCCCTTCCTGAGTCCTCTGGCTCTGTTCCTTTGCTCCACTTCCTGGCCACCACGGATGGAGCAGCCTTGTTCTGCCTTGCCCTTCCGTCATGATGTCCCTGCCTGGAGTCTGTCGGCCATAGACTCTGAAAGCAGGAGCCAAAACCCTCCCTTAGTGGCCGGGTGCGGTGATGCAGGCCTGAGTCCCAGCATCCCGGGAAGCGAGAGGATCAAAAGTTCCAGTCCACTCTGGGCAATGCTGTGACTTAGAGAGACCACGCTTCAAAATAAAAAATTTAAAAAGGCTCAGTGTGATGGTACCGGTTTCCAACCCTACTACCGCAAAATAAATAAAGGAATAAACCTCCTTCTCCTCCTTCAAGTGCTGGAAGCCAGGTGTCTGTCCAGCAATGGCGAGCTGACTAACACGTCCAGCATCAGCCCCTCAAGTGCTGAGTACCATTGTCCTTGGGGCGAAGGACGCTCTCTGCCTCTGTCCTTGATGACCAAAGGGTCATCTGCACCCCTCCTCTGCGCTCCAAGCAGAAATTTCTCCCAGCACAGTGAGTTTGACTGCCTCTTCCTTTCAGAGTGTGTTACAGATAACAAAGTACTTTCACAACATTGTCTTACCTGATTTCCAACAAACCTAAAGGATCCTCACTTTGTTGGTTGAAAGACCAGAGAGGGGCATGATTCTCCCAAGGACACTAAATGGAAAACTGGAGTTGTGAAGACAGGAACCGTCTCCTAACCCAGCTCTCTTTCTGTTACCCCCAGTGTCCCCCAAACAGGAAAGGTTTCCTCCTGCCAGGAAAGAGCAGTTGTATCTTCTAAAGTCTAAATAATTCTACTCTGCGGCAGCTCCAAATGAATCTCCATGCCTCCCGCTCCCAGGCCCCATCCTACCAAGTAGGACCCAACCTCTGATCCTCGGGGTCCTCTCAGCTAGGTCGTAAAACACAGGCTACGGCGCAGCAGGCCTGCGGTCAATAGTGCCTTCATATGTGGGCTTCTGTTTTTGTTCTTCACCCCAACTGCACTTTAAAAAGTATAATTAGGCTCTAATTTTTAAAAAGCAGGTGTCTAGCTTCTCTTGAGAAGAAAATGCTCCGCCAAGGACCTGAGGTTCACATGTTCCTCTTTGATGTCTTCTTGTGAGGTCCAGCCTGGTCTCACACCCGAAGCCCCCACTGGCTGCAGCCCAATGGAGCCCAGCGGAGCGCGTTACAGATAACAGAGTACTTTCACAGCATCATCTTACCACGAACTTGAGTCCTTCTGTCATTTTCTTTTCAAAACTTAGCTCAAGGCACTGATTTCTCAGAATGAGTCCTTTTTCTCAGGCATCAGAGAACATCTTCTACAAGGACTCTGTCCTTCTTGGTGCAAGGATAAAGATGTGAAGGCACCCCGTGTTCCTGCTGGTGTCCCTTTAGGGGCTTCATCATGCCCTGGGAAGAAGGAGAGCCTTCCAGGGGAGAGAACTTCGCATCATGGTTGCTGAGACCGTCCTGTCCACCAGGCCTCTGCTCTCCGTCTCATCTTTCCTGATTTCTGATGGCACTGAAGAGACACTGGCAGAATGGAAATGACAAAAACATATTAATGCCCCCAGGCAGCATGTTTTTGTGTCACCTTTACTATGGAGGTGGTGATCCCTTTGGTCATCAAGGACTAATTGTCCGACATCTTCTCATGGCGTAGGAGAACCATCTTAATATAAATCAAAGTTTCAGGATAGCAGTGTTCTACTTCTGAAGCTATCATTAAAAATGTGTCCCAATTTTCAGGTAAAAGGGCAACGTAATGGGTCGGTGCAGTGCTCTGGTTGCCCACGGGCAGGGTACTTGCTAGATAAATAGGGGCTCTCATGGGTTACAGCCAGGAGACTGGCTGTGCCATTTCCCTGCGGACCTTCCTTCTTTCTCTCGGTCTCTGTTTCTTCATGTACATGGAGGGCAGTGAACTAAATCCAATAATCCTAGGACTGTGGATGTGAGAAGTCCGATGAACTTGGGTGGCAGGGGCAACGGGACAAGCGCTGGCCAGAGAGCCAGAGACATCAGCGCTGGGCACTGTTGTGCCGCTCCCTAGCTGGTGACTTTGGCAAGCCACTCTGTCCGGGCCTCGGTCCCTGCTAACATCTGTCGCTGTCCTGCTGTGTTAGTTTGTGTGTCTGCTCCTCCTCTGGCCAGCATCCTTCAGCTTGATAGCCTGTGGACTCTGGGCCAGGGAGCACTTACCCAGCCCTCGTCCGGGGTCTCCAGCCCCAGGAGTTGTCTAACAGTTGGCAGCATAGAGTCAGTTAACATAAATTCTCTCAGTCTCAGAATCCAAAGAAAAACACAAATGCACACTGCCTTTCCTGCCCTGTGAATATTTAGCTGTGTGGCCATAGAAATATTTCTCTCTCTGTCTCTCTCTGTCTCTCTCTCTCTGAAGCTTTGTGTTCTCATCTGGCAGATGAGGGAACTGATGCAGATCCCCTCCAAGTCTTCTATGATTGAGTGACGCAGCTATTAGAGTCACCTGGGTCCACAGGAGGTGACAAGGAAAGTCTCTGGTCCCCACGGGGCAATGCTGCCCTGATGGTCAGCAGAGTTATTAGGCGTCGCTTCTCAGCCTGAGTGGGACAAGAGCAGCGAGCCAGTGCCACCGCTGCAGGTGAAGAAGGACTGGACCTTAGAGCGGCCCCTGTGAGGACAGCAGCCACGTGGCCCCTCACAAGCGTGACTTCAGTAACCGCCGCAAAGTCTTCCCCAGGCTCTGTCTCGCTGTTGAAACAAGTCAAGCGGCTCACCAGGCTGCACCTTTAGTGACCGGTGTGCACTGCCAGGCTTCAGGAGGAGCTGCTCTGGCGGGTGGGGTGGGGTTGGAGCAGCGGCTCCCACAAGGCCGGGGGCTGCTGGAACTAACCCGAATGGTAGCGTCAGGTCGAGGGGTCTGCAAGTTCATTTGCCTCACTATTCAGCACAGCTCCTGGCTGGGCAAATTTAAATGCTTAGCCCACGGTGGTGATGACTGCCAGCATGAACTCAGGAAACAGCGCCTGAGGTCAGCCAGTTGCCGGGGTATCCCGGACAGGAGAGGCCTCCCTGTCACCCCGACTAGAGCCAGCCGGCCCTGCTCCCAGCGCCCGCATGGGACTGCACGGGGCAGGGCAGGGTGGACAGAAAACCTTGGCCAGTTCAGAGACGCCGCAGCGTCCCCTGGCACGTAGCTTTGGCTTCCAGCGCCAGAACACAGGCGTGTTCACAAAGCCCGTGTTTCTCTGCACACGTGTGCGGCAGACAATGGATTTTACAGAGAAGCCTGTTCTTCTCTGGCACCTTGAAAGGGGAGAATCCTGGATGGCAGGAAGGATCGAGTGGCTGCCTGGCACGGGCGGCGTTGCCTGCCCGAGTACCCTGCCACCGCATCAGAGCTGGTTTCATAATTACACAGCGCAGACACACAATTACCCACAATTAGCCTAATTATATAAATACGCTATGAATCTGGGAAGGATAAGAAAGTCACACGCAGGGTAGGATGGCCCCAGGAAACCTGCCAGGAGGCTGGCCGCAGCGGACCGCCGAGCTCCCGGGCGATGTGTTGGGTGGGGCAGGAGGCGGCTGCCATCCCCTGAGCCCAGACAAGTGGGTCCCACTCCTTCGTGGTGCTGCTGCCCTTCTGGGGACGCCCGCACACTCCCTGTCCCACTTCTGTGTGTGAACACAGCCGATGAGCAAGGGCAGCAAGGCAGACACCATGTGTGAGTCTCAGGCCGAACTGCTGACTTTCGTGGGCAAGTGGGTGCCCTGTCCGTCTCCAGCGGCCCTGGTGGGCTTCGGCCCTCCACTCGGCCACGGCAGCTGGGCAAAGGGTGGCACTGGCGTCCAAATTCCGGCTGCCTGACCGAGGGCAGCTGCGCCAGCTCTGGCCTGTGCTGAGTAGAGGCTGCCAGCGTCACATTCTGAGGAGTGCACCTCGAGGTCTGAAAAGAAGAGGCGACTTCGCAAAGACGCCACAGTGATGTCTTGGGTCAGGAGTCCTCCCGTCTGTTTCCTGCATTCTCGTGAACCGAGATTCGCAATATTCATTCAACAAACAGCTGTTCCTGAATATGCGTTTATTTGTATTTTGTATTTTTTTTTTTTTTTTTTTTTGACTGACTATAAATTAGGTGTTGGAAGTCGAGCAAGGAAGAAGACAATTCTGATTGTTGCCCACCAGGAGTTCATAGTCTAGCAGGGGTGCTAGAAGGGAGACAGCTTCGCTTCCAAGTGGCTGGGCCCTTGCTGTGACTGAGAGGGCAGGAGCTTCTGCTCTGCGCACCGCTGCATGCCTCTCACAGACTGTCCGGTGGGCTTGTCCCGTGACTCGCTTTGGCCAGTCGGGTCTGGGCAAAAGTGACCCTGAGCCAGGTGCAAGCCTTTCTCCTCAAAAGAATCGCCTCTTTCCTCTCATTTCTCCAGGAGCCTCTGCCCTGGAAAGCCATCCCCCAGTGCCCTGCGGGCCCCAGAGGAAGGCGGAGCCCTGACAACAGGCCTGGGCGGACCCTCAAGAGACGCTGACCTGGGCGGCAGCCCTGACCAGCTGCTCACCTGGCAACCATGGCCTGCCAACAAAGACTTTGATGTTCCTTCCTCGCCAGAACTTAGCTCGGGAGCTGTTCTACCTACGAAGAGGGTAAAGCAAAACTTTTGGGAAGACACAAGGTGAACTAAACTCAACAGATTTTTTCTTTTAGAAGGCAGTTTGGAGAAAGGTCCGGAAGATGTGGGAGAATGCACAGGGGTTGTTTGCTTTTTATTTCCCACACTTTGCCTTTCTTTAGGTTTTAGCATCGGGCAGTGTGATCTTTACATTTCTCAAAAAGAAATACATTTTTGAAAACATGCAATTAAAACAACCCCCTAAAAGGGAAACTAGGTAGGAGACAAACATTCCTTAAGCCCTTTTCCTGTCTGAGGCACTGTGTGGGCACTTTCTACACACTTCCTGGGTTAATTACTGTAACCACGCAAGAGGTCAGTCGTGCTACCCCTGTCTCTGGTAGCTTGCCCCAGGCCCAGGCAGCAAGCGCTTGAATTCAAGTCTGCTGACCTCAGCGTTGCTGTTCTTCCTCTATTGCGCGGTCACGTGCTGCCACCGAGGAATAAACACTCCCAGCCTCAGTTTTCTCACCTTCAAAGAAAGGGGCATTATCGGCCCCGTCTCTAACGTTCCTGGTAGACTGGAGTTCCATGAGCGAACACGCACACCGTGCAATAAAGATGCTTCACTTTCCAGGGAAGACAATCAAATTTCCTTTAAATATAGTGCTCCCCCAGCTCACATAAGTGCTTATTATTTCCAGATCATTAACTGTTTGACACAGAGGTTTGGCTGAGAAACTCGAAGCTCAAGTGTTAGAGGGCTCTGCCAATTGGAAATCAGTCGAATGTGGATAATGGCTTCTCTTACTATAATACAAGCCTACAGGAAAATGTGATTCAATTTATAAAAATTCTATCGAATGCAGCTTTTCAGGAATTCATCTGTTGGGTACAACAAGGTACATCTGTGCTGCATTACACAAATAAGTTCCACCTGGCGGGCAGATGACTGCGAGCCTTACAAAGGAGGGGGAGAAGGAAGAAACAAGAGCTCTTGCAAAGCCCTTCCGTCTCTGCTCATTCTACTTTCACATGTACTGGTCTATTATATCCTCATGCTAGGTACTGCAGAGTCGTGAAATTTGGCCGAGCTGTAATAGGTGATGCACTTTGGTTGACAGGGGTAGAGTGGCCAGGAGGAAAGCCTTTCAAGTGTAATTCTACAGGATGGAAAATGGAATGGAAGAAAAAGCCCACTCTTTGTTGAATTGACTTTGCTCATAAAGAAATTCATGAAACGGTTGTGGAGGCTGTCATCTGATCCATGGAGGCTTGCTGGAGGTTGTGCAAAAACTGAAGGTCCTAAGAATCCCCTGAGAAAACAAGCCATTAGGAAGACGTGCAATTACCCTGGGGCATTGAGAAGATCAAGGCAGGCTGTCTGAATGTCTGGGAAAGTTGTACTCGAAGGGTACCTCTTGGGTCTTGGTGATTGCACACACAACCTTCTTATTATAGTCAGCGTTCTGCCCTGGGTGACAACACTTTAACTTTCAGCAGGAGATAGCTTTCCCCTCTCCCCACACCCTGCTCATTTTCCCTCTTAATCTCTGTGGCTTCACCCAAGACAATGTCATCTATTCTTCCTTGGGCCTTTGTAAATCAAAATACCACCAGACTAAGAAGTTAGCTGCAAGAGCCAGATGCATATTTCAGTATGGCTATCTGTCTAGACATAAAGGGGGTCACTCAGCACTGCCTCCTGTGATCCTGGGAGCCCATGACAGTGGCCAACCAGGATGACAGACAGACGGCTCGTGTGCCCTACTCGCTCACCCCGTGCTCTGACCCACCTTGACTGATTTTACTCCCAAAAGAGGCGTAATAGGAAAACAGGGAAGCTTCCAGTTGAGAAAAGTAGGAACCTTGCTTGAAAGTCTGGTTTTATTGCTTGCATTTGTGATTGTTCTTCTACAAGCAGGGGTATTTTGCTGCTTCTCAAGGGAGCCCAAGCTGTTCAACCTAATTAGCTCTTGGGTTCATTATCAAAGGCAAAGGATCCAAAGGAAGATGTTGGTTGCTGATTACCAGGTCCATAATTGGAAATCTGATGCAGAATTGGTGCCTAGCACCTACAGGTGCAGTAGGGCAGCCTTGTACGGCTTGTGTCCAGTTATTGCTCCTTTCTGCAAAATGGTGACACTGTACCAACTTAGTATTGGCCTCAGAAGAGGTGGGTCGGGGATCACCTCTTTTTCCTCAAGGCAGGGGTTTTTGCTAGAGAAGTTTCTGTCTAGACTGCAACTGGAAATACTCAGAACAACTTCTTAAGCTTTTAATTTCTTAGAAATTTTCTCCTTAAAGTATATTCTTCTCCTTGCATCTCTGGGGAGACTGAGGCACCAAGAGACACAGTCAAGGCAGATTTTGCATAGTATATTAATAAAAATACTTGGAAAAATGGAACATGTCCAAATTAATACTGTGCCCCTCACAGGTCACTGGGAATCCATGTGCTTATTCCACAAAGCTTCTCACTCCTAAGCTTCTATCTTCTAGCAAGAAGCTTCCACAGTCTCTGGAGCCACACAGAAAAAATAATTTCAGCACTCCAGAATTTGTTCTTTTTTTTAACCAAAAAATGACACATCCCTCAGTTGTACTCTTTGCATGAGATTTAATACCTTAAAGATTTTTAATATTTACAGATGTCAAATCCACCACCAAGGCCGGGGATGTGGCTGCCTGCCTGGCAAGCGCGAGGTCATGAGTTCAATTCCCAGCACCAAAAAATAATAAGTAAATAAGTAAATAAATAAATAAATTCACCACCAAAGGATTATACCCAGCTGTTGAGAGCATTCCCAAGAATATAACAGACTTTTAAGGTAATTCCAAGGTTCTGAACAAGATATTTGAGGCTGAAACACAGTTTCTGTGGAGGTGGCCACTTTGATGAAGATTCTGTTCATAATCTTCACACATTCAGGGGACGACCTTGCATCGGCGAGAAGTCCCAGGCTCTGTGCATCCATGTCATTAACACCTCTAAGATTTTGGAATGTTCTACGCATGACCTATTCTATTTGGAAAAAGTTGGCAGTCTCTTAAGAATCACCCTCCCAGTCTTTAGCAAGCATCCTTTGCCCTACTCTAACTCCAAATCTCAGACCTTTCAGGAGTAATTTTTTCCCCTTTAAGTGCATTTTTTCCTGTGAAATCACTGTGATGGCCTGTTTTAATGCTAATTATTCTTTGCCATATTTATGAGTCTTTCAAAGACACAGAAACAATCTTCTGGACATAGGCTTTGTGTGCTTTATGTCACCCTGTCATTTTTACAGTACAGAAGTGGTGAGGTTAGGGACGTGGAGTGGGAAAGGCTGGACTAAAGCTAATCAGAGGGCTTGGAATGTAAACCTCAGATGTGGTTGAGAACTTGACTGCTGGTATAATTTTCTTTAATCTTTTCCTAAACAAAAAAGAATTCCCAGTCAAGAGAGAGATTGGAAAAAAATGATAGGAGCTTCTTAAAAACAGTCCAGGAATAGGAATTTGTCATTGGCCCCAACTAACCGGTTAGGTTTACAAGTCACATTAATCAATATTCTGTTTCATAGCAGATGTGGAGGAAGTGAAAAGCCCAGATTCCAAAAGAACCCAAGGAAACTGGAAAGGATCACATTTCACACAGAGGGAAAAAAAATGGAGGGGGGAAGATTTATGTATATCTGAAGGCAATAAGGATGAAAAACACACAACTCAAGCCATCAAAATCATGGTTGAATCCAGATTTGAATGCTGCTTAAACTTTTCTCAATTAAATTTTAACATTGCATCATCATAAATTACCAGTACAAAGGAAACCATTCCTTTCACAATAACATCCAAGAAATTGAAATACCTAGGAATCCATCTAACAAAGGAAGTCAAAGATCTCTTCAATGAAAACTA
>NW_004955476.1:7024077-7038326 GCF_000276665.1 Chinchilla lanigera
TTCCCTACCACTCTGTTTGTAACTCTGTAATGTCTGTACTGATCCTATGCTATTTTGTAAAATGTTGTCGGTCTGTTAGTATTTTCCTCCTTTAATTTCTAAAATAAAAAAAAAAAACAAAAAAATAAATAAATAAATTACCAGTACACATCAGAGTGGAGCACAGCATGGTCTGGATGGGGAGGACTTTAACATCATACCTATGTGTGCACCCGTGTGCACTTTGGGGCACAAAGGGATACACCTGCTTCTTCCCCTCAATCTCTCTCTCCCTCCCTCTCTCTAAATTTAGCCTCTTGTGCCTTTCACAGAAGGCTTTCTCCCCCTTTTATTCACTTCACATTTGCTGGACTCTCCTTGGGGACCAGCCTCTCTGTAAGGGATGGTGAGAAAGCAAAGATGACTTTGACAACCGGAGAGAAAAAATGATGAGAAACCCTCAAAATATAAGAATGGTATGAAAAAGAATGTAGGCAGGGGAAACACTTGCACCCCGTTAGCACCCCTCAGTCTGACGTCCTCTTCCAAGGGCACTACGCAGCGAGCCGGGCACAGAGGGGCTCTTGCAAAAGCAAGGCAGAGCCTCTGTTCTTTTCTCTAGTACATCTTTGAAGGTATTTTTTTTTTTAATGGCAACCTGCTTTTCAAGATCTCCTAAATTATTTTATTGGTTTTTTTTTTTTTTTTGGTTTTTTTTTTTGCGCTTTCATTCACAAAATCCCACAGTTGGAGATCAAGTGCCATGCCTTGCAACTGGGTTGATGCTGAAACACAATTACTGACATCCTACTACTAATTTGAATCAGTTATTTGCCACTGTGGTTATTTTAAGGCCAGCTTCTGACTGCAACTGGCAGGTTGGTGAGTGGAGGAAAACAGGAAATGAATGAAATCATTTATTACCATTGAAAATAAGAAAGTCCAAGGTGTCGAGTCCTGGGGTAAATAGCACTTGGCCACAGCAGAATGAGGGAATGGAGATTTTCCAAAGACAAGGCTTACCTGAAAAAATTTTCCAAAATTTTGGTTTTGATGTCATGGAAAAATACTAATGTCAAACCAATTTTCTTGGTTGCTGAACATGTCCTTAAGGAGACATGGACTTGTAAAGAACTAACACAAGCACTGTCATTGAAAATCACTAATTTCCATGCCTTTGGTATATCCCAGAAATAAAACAGAAGGTCTAAAATATGAAAGAAGGTGTTTTTATTATAGACCCAATATACGCCAGGCCCCACATGGGTGTTTCCACAAAACCCGGGTTATCTAATGTCACAATAGCCTCAAGAGTTAGAATCACCACTTTCCAGAGGGGCACAAGACAGAGGCTCGGCAGGGCAGGATAACCTAAGTTGAACTGCTTGCTCACCACCAGCAGTGGTGCTGGGCCCGACACCAGGACTTGTGATTCTTTACCAAACTGCAAGACTGTTCCTCAAAGTCCTGCTCCACAGAGGGCTGTGCCTGAGAAAGCTCAAACTTCGGGGGGACTTTGCAAAGTTTTTCAATTAAATAGCAAGTCACATTTAATTTAGCCTGATAAATTCTCTGTTAATCAATCATATCTTCCTTGAAATATATGTGCTGTGATCAAAAAATACAGTGAATGCTCAATTTGTTATGAAAATTTATGACAGTGGAAGACACACCGCCATGAACCCCCGCTCAAAATACTCCCCCTCGCTTTGCACACGCTTCTCCCATCACCCTGGCCACTTTCTGTAGCAGCTCTGGAAGTGCTCTTCTATATCTTTAGTTGCGCTGCAGTGGCTGCCTCAGCGTCCTGAATGGATTCAAAATGTTTACTTTTCATGGCATCATTTTTCCTCTGGGGAGCAGCCAGAGGTTGCATGGTGCCAGATGTGGTGAATAAGGAAGAGGAGGACACAGCATCGTGCTTTTACGAGCTGCATTTCCACTGGATGGCACTCAGCGGCCCAGTCACCATATGTTTTGATCACACCTTATGAAGACATTCACAAAATAGGACTTCCAGCAGCGCTTCAGAAGGTGACAAAAATGATGGGGTGAGTGTGTTCAAAGCAAGTGAGAGCATTTTGAGGAGGGTTAATGGCAACATCTCTTGTACTACATTTTTTAATATAAATATTCACCATATATTTTGATCACCCCTTGAATACTGGCCTAGAGTGTTGCTGACGATGAACGTATTCCTTGGGCAAGATCTGGTCTCTCCCATTTTCCTTTGTCCTGGATCCTGGGACTATGCCCCGTGGTCAGGGTAAGCAGTGACCTGGGAAATCAGTTGGCGGAGAGAAAAGTGAGTCTTGAAAGGGGATCAGTATTCCTCAATAATCAAATAAATGGAAAATAACCTATGAGTGAGGACGTCCAGTATCGTGGGATTTATAGTGCAAAAAATTGGTAACAGCTACACATCCAGTACAGGGAATTGGATACATAAACGAAACTCACCTGTACCAGGGAACCTCTTCACTGATCTCAAAGAGTGATGTGTTCACGAGTGACAGATGCCTTGGGCTCATCATACCATCCTGTTCCCCGGGTATTTGAAATTTCCCATGATGAAGGGCTTTTTTTAATTGATGACCTTAGAAATATTAAATGGAGTAGAAATTTCTATTATTCATTCACATCCATTTTTCTTCCCCTTCAAGTGCATGAGTAGATTATATTTCCCTGTCCCATGCCAGAGGGGAAGGCTCAGCTTGCTCCTGGCCTGTGAACGTGGGTAGCGGTGGTGCATGCCATTTCTAGGTGGGAGACTGTAATCGCCAGGGTGGGGGCTCTGCTGCTGCCTGGTCCTCTCTCTGTCCCCCATGACACAGCAGGTGGTGAGGCCTTTGTCCCTGAGCAAGGACAACATCAAACAAAGTCTCTGGTGGGGAAATGGCATACTGGATGAGAGGAAATACACCTTTGATGTTGAGTGCCACTGAGACGTTTGTTGCCTCTGCTTCGCTGAACACAGGTCGATTGGCAAACAAGATGAGGTCATCTGCCCAAGGATATTCAGCTTTTCCCTTCTTTGGGTTTTGGAACAGACTCTGTTTCCTGACTAAGGCCTTCCTTCGGTGGCTCCTATTTAAAATCGTAACACCCCAGAACTCTTCCCTTCTTTATTCTCTAAAGCACTTATATCCATTTCTCATCCTATATGTAACATATAAATTCTGCAAGTATGTATAAATATATCATACAGATAGATCTTGTTTATCATCCCTGTCATGAGACTGCAAGCTTCATGGTGGCGGGGATTTCTGACTTTCTTCCCAGCTACAACTCACCCCTGCAATTTGATGATAATTAGATGAAAGATAACTGAGAATAGCAGCGCACATTATACAATACTCTGTTCCATAGCATCACCTTTTCCCACCTTCCAATTTGTCAAAAGACAAAACCGATTATGTTTAAAGTGAGGCCCAAAAGGGTTAAATATTCTTCGCTAGATCAACTTAACCCCAACAGCTTGGAATTGGGGGTCTTTTTCTGTGCTAACCACTTTCCCTGTTTCATCTGACTCAGCACTCAAAGCAACCTTACTAGTCATGGCCTCGTGAGCCCCCTTTAGCGGGCAAGGAGAGTCTAGGCAACTTAGCTGACACATTGTCCTCTCACTCGCTGCTCTCTTCGGACACAAGATCCCCCTCCCATAAAGCTCACACACCTACCGGGGCAGGGATCCACCTCGCAGCCCAGTGGGTGCTCAGAACCCCTCAGCCCTGCAACCTGCTTCTGAGTCTGGCTGCCTCTTGAGGGCTCTGACAGTCACCGCAAATGCTCACCCCCCCATCTCTGTGTCCCTGATCTGTCTTGGCCCACGAGCAGCTCAAAAGTGCAAGGAACCCAAGATGCAAATTTCAACAAAGAGAGAACAGAAGCGGATGCAGACGGCATCCCGGCAGCTGTGCTGGAAGGCTCAGGGAATCGTCCTGCGACTGCTCTCAGTGACGAAGGGGGAGGCAGGGACTGAGAGCCCTGTGTGATGGGGCTGCAGGAGGCTGTGAGTAAGGAAGCCCTCTCAATTTATTCAGTGAGCTGTAAGCAAAGGCAGAATTCAGTTGGCGCAGTACTGAGGGGTAGGCAGTATGTTATGAGCGATGAGGTCCCTGGGAGCTGCAAACATCAGGGGTCTATCTGACTAAACCACCGAAAGGTGAGGAAGCTTCAGAATCCCAACAGAGACAAAGAAGGCCACTCTGGTGCACGCCACAGATCAAGCGGGAGACGCGAGTTGAATTCAGGGAAAGGAGCTGTCCGGTGGGCTGCAAAAGCACCTGATGTTCCGAGGGACATAACACGACGTGAGCTTAACTGATGGGCCAAGAGTGACGGCCTGAGACCCCTCACAAGGGTGTTTAGACTCATCCTACAGGTGGGGAAGGGCCCTTTTGGGTTTGGGAAATGAGGAATGACCAGCTGGCCTTTGGGTTTGGACAGTTACTGTGGCAGTAGAGGGGGTTGGGTGGAGACTGACCACTTAGAGGAAGAGATTCCCTTGCTCACCTTTGGGAGCGTCTGCCCCTGCGCCTGCCGACTGTTCACCTTTCAAACTGCCCACCCTCCTCCTCCTGCTTTTCCTCCTCTTCCTCTTCTTCCTCCTCCCAGAATGGCCGGAGTTCTGGGAGTCTGGTGATCTCCACTGTGCAAATATAACCATTCTGAATATTTACACTGAACCTGGGAAAACCAGAAGGAGGAAAATCATCCCAGATAGTGCTTGGGGAATGACAGAAGCTGAAAGTATTTGCAGAGCACTTGGACTGTGGGCCTGGGCAGCTTCTCTACTGTAGCACTTATAAAATGTCAGAGCCTGTGCAATTTGACAGGCTGTGTCACCCAGCTATGGATCCTGAGGCCACAGGGGTAAAGAGATTGCCTGGGACACGAAGAGGCAGGCCAGTTCTAATACCCTGGGTCTCATCATCTGGTGCCGTACCCACCACTTCAAGCCGTGGAAAATCCTTATTGCTCAGTGAAATGGCATCTTTACTCTAGCTTTTGCCCAGCTCTTGGGCTAAAATAGGCCAAGAAAAAAAAAATCAATGAATATTTTCTCATCACAACCCTAAATTCAATCAAAGCTCGCATTTTTCAGGCCCAATAATTTTTGATACTTGTTAGTACATTTACAGTACAAACACAGAAGGGTGGAGCTTCGTAAAGACTTATGCGGAGAGGCTGCTTACAGTATAGTGCTTGTCTAGTATGCATAAGGCCCTGGGTTCGATACGGAGTACCACAAAAATAAAGGGGAGGAAAAAAGAAAGGATGAAGAAAGGATGGAAGGAAATAAGGAAGACTTAAAATAGCTTCAATTCTATAATGTTTATATTTCTGTGAAAGACCTAAGGGCTTGAGCTGATTGTAACCTTGGGCCAATAAATAATCAGATCTATCCCTTCCACCATGCATTCATTCAACAAAAGAGAAGAGGTCAAAATAAGCCCACTTTTCAAAATGCTTCCAGTCCAGTAAAATACCTGAATATTTTCTTCAGTCTTTCCTCTTCTATCTTCAAAGCCCTTGCTATGATTTGGCCTTCAGGGCAAATTTAACACTCTGTTCCTGAACTTATTCAACAGTCTGAATTGGACATAAGAAGCCCCATAACTCCTGCACACACCACTCTGCTGCCTGTCCTCCACACTGTGGTCCACAGCAGGCCAGCCCAAGACTCTGCTGGACCCCGAGCTGTCCCTGTGGGCCGTGTGTGCAGGAGAGGCCACCAGGCCAGGGCCCGGGATCACTGACAGGCCCTGGAAATAAATGGCCTTGGTGAAAAGTGCACCAAACCCTGGCCATCAATTAACCTTAGTGGACAGCGGCTGCTAGACCACCTGGTTCCCATCAAGGTCTTTCTGCAGCATGTTAGCTTCGCCTGTCCTCGTGGGGCCGAAGCCCTGGAGGGAGCCCTTCGTTCCCACTGCAGGAAGATGCTCGGCTCCTCTGATCCCCTCCCGCTCCTCCCGTGAGCCCTGGCTGAGGCTGTCATGTTCTAGAACACTCTGTGCGTCTGTTTGCAAAGGCCTTCCTCATTGACTCATTCTCAGTGTGAAGAATAGGAGATAAATTGGGTCGAGGGTGGGATGAGACAGAGGTGGCATCTCAGCCTCCCTTCTGCCGAGCAATGCTGAATTCCAGTTTCACAAAAGTTTATAAATCATTGGTTGTTGGTTGCGTGGAATAGTCCTGGGCAAAGCCAGTTGCCCTAGAGCAGTCATGGCGAACCTTTTAGAGCATTCAATGATACAAACAGCCCAGCTGTGGCACGCGAGCCATAGGTTCACCATCACTGCCCTAGAGAAACAGAGGCATCTTAGGTCAGCCACTGGACAGCTGTGCCAGCCAGAACCCGAGCCACCAGAAGTGTGCTGAGGCTGAGCTGGGAAGTATTTGGAAGTGAAAGGTGCTGGGAACAGATGCCTGAGCGCGAACAAGAAAACCAAGTCTAGGCAGTGTCTCCTCCGTAATGCCTGCGTTCGTTGCACATTTTAGACGCATTGCACTGAATAAATACGCTGTCAGCACTGATCTCACCTGTTTCTCTTGCCTTTTATGTGTGGCCGCTAAGCAGTTTAAAGCTGAGAACGTGGCTTGCTTTATGTGTCTGTGGGACAGCGCGGCTCTCACGGACAGTCAGGGATAAGCCGGTCCCCAACCTGCCAGGACCTGACTGTCCCCAGCATGACAGCATGGACACATGCTTCAGAGAGACCCAGAAAACTCCTGAACCCTCCCTGTCCCCAGCTCCGAAACAAAGTTCCTGGTGAGGAAGGTGACTCTGCAGATGTCTCTGCCCTGTATTAAATTATCACCGTCATCACCATCATCCACAAGCTGACCATGGAGGCATACATCTCTAATCCCAACACTCCGGAAGGCTGAGGCAGGTGGGTTGCAAGTTCGAATCCAGCAGGGCAACTTATCAGCTCAATAAGAGAGCAAAAGTGCTGAGGCTGCAGTTCTGCTTGAGGGCCCTAGGTTCAGTCTCCAGCACTGTGACAACAAGCACCTAATTTAGACCAAGTCTTCTTCGTACTCAGAACCTTCCTGCCGCTCCCCTGAGACCTCACAGCACCTCCTTGGCTACGGACCCAGCGGCGCCTCAGCCCTGGCTCTTCCATTCCCATGATGACAGCCTTCTCCCTGCTAAGAATTGCCTCAGTTTCCCTTTCTTAGGAAGGTCTCCAGACCACCCATTCATAAATGCAGCCTGGCTCTGCGCTCCGGATCTCCTCTGCCTATGCCCCGCCTCGAGGCTTAGTCACCTCGTTGTGTGCAGGTGTCCCCTGCCCCAGAATGTAAGCAGCGCAGGCCAGGACTTGCATGTAAACAAAGCACCCACTTTCCCAAGCATCCAGATGAGGGGTAGGTTCTCAACTAGCATTTGGAATAAGGGTCACAGAACATCTGCCCCCTCGTCATTGCCTTTCCAAGGTGCCCATGTCACCTGCTTCTGGAAGACCTCAGAAGCAGGCCTGTCTCTCTGGCATGCAGGCCCTCCTCAGTCCCATCCAACCGAGCTTCCTCCACCCCTTCCGGAGCAGATCTACTAGATCTGTGCTGCTACGGGGCACAGATCTCTCCAAATATCCACAGATCTAGCCAAAGTGCGTGCTGTGATGCAGTCCCCAAAGCAGAAGTAATATGCGGTGTGGCCTCCAGCAGGCGACAGTACCGGGAGAGTGGGGCCCTCAGGAATGCGATTAGCGCCTTAAAGGGAGCCGAGGGGCCTGTGTGACCCCCTTTGCATTCATTCCTTCTGCAAAACACCAAAGTAAGGCACCATCTTGAAAGCGGAAAGGAAGATCTTACCGGATATGGTGTTTGCCAGTGAGTTCCCAGACTTTATTATTTATCTGTGGGAAGTAAATGTCTATTACTTATAAATCACCCAGTCTAAGGCATTTCCTTATATCAGCAGCAATGGACTAAGACACTTTCGCCAGCACTCAAAGTCAGTAATTCATGAGCTTGGCAAAAGCTGGAATACGAATAGTTTACAGTGGAAATCTTTAACAAGTCTTAGAGGTACTGCTTTTCTACTATGGACTATTTAGTTTTAAATCTGTTGTAAAGGAAAATCATCAAAACCTTTGTAGTAGGAGAGAGATGTGATAAGACTACTGTGTAACCTTTCATTCTTTTCAGTTCTTCAAGGCAGTTTTCTCAGAATCAATTGAGATAGTCATAAAACAAACTAGCTGGTTTACATTATCTCAGACCTTGCGGGAATGCCTGAGTTGAGACACGGTTTGAGTGTAAACATATTAAAACAAGTGTCTCTCTAAGGAGCTGTGCAGGAGTCATCTATCTAAACAGCCCTGCCATCTCTTTCACAAAGTTGAAATCTTTCCTGCTCCGTCAGTAATAATCTAGTAAAAGGCCCACACAATCGCCCCACCTTAAAAATTGTAACAGAAAAAAATTGTTTTGCCTCAAATAAGTGATTTCACTTTCTTTTCTGAAGGAATGACAGCAATAAAGTTTCTAATATATTTATTTTTTGATCAAATTGTCCAAAAAGTTTAATTGGATGCCTCTCTGTGATACTCCTCTTGTGACATTTGTCACCT
Source organism: Chinchilla lanigera (assembly GCF_000276665.1). NCBI lineage: Eukaryota > Metazoa > Chordata > Mammalia > Rodentia > Chinchillidae > Chinchilla > Chinchilla lanigera. The sequence continues at coordinate 7,032,645 of NW_004955476.1, forward strand.
CTGCTTCGCTTGGGCTCTGTCCCATTACTGACTTAGGGGTCTCATTCTTTTCAGAGCACATTGGTTGAGGTGACAATTTTTGCCAAAATATTCAAGCTTAATCCTAAGATTCATTGTTATCTGGCCCCAGAGCATCTTTCTGGATTTAGCTAAACTAAAGCCTTTTATATTTTTGGTTCTTTGCTTCTTCTCAAGCAGTTCGAGGATCTCGTTCCTGAAATGCTTGCAGCACTGTAGTTTCCAAATCCTGAGCCTCAGTTCACACTGGAAAGCCTCCTCTGTCCCGTGTGTCTGCTCATATTCCCAGCAACATTTTTAAAAGTGTCTTCTTTTAAAGTAGTGTTCGACTGATGGAATATTTTAGAAGTTAGTGTATAGAACGTTCTTGTATATCCCGTCCCCAGCTTCATCTCTTGTTCACTAACATCTTATAAAATGGCAAATTAATCAAAGCTAGGAAAATACCAAAAATACTATCAACTACAGACCTTTTCTATTTCCCCACCAATGTTCTTTCTCAGTGTTAGGGTACCATCTTGTGTCATTCATGATGTGCCCTCAGTCTCCCTAGCCTGTGACGGTCCGAGTCTTTCCTTGGCGCTCACAACTTTGATGCTTTTGAGTAGTGGTCAGGAACTGCTGTGGCTCTATCGAGATGCCCCCCAGAGCCTCCTGTGCTCACAGCTGCAGCTTTGGGGACCATCCAGGCTGTGTAACCCTTGGTGGACAGGTCCATTGATAAGTTGACAGCTAGATGTGATGCTGGGTGGTGAAGCCTGGCTGGAGGAGGCGGGTCACGGGGAAGAGTCTGTCTCCCTCCTCCTCCCTTGATCTCTCCCTGCTCCGTTTGCCATGTCAGAGCCACTTCTCCTCTGCCTGCCTCTCTGCCGTGCTTCCATGCCTCGGAGCCTGCTAACTATGCACTGCGAACTCTACCGATGTGAGCTAAAATAAACCTTTCTTTCTGTAAGCTGTAGGTGTCAGGTATTGTGTCCCAGCGAGAAGAGAGTAACTAAGGCAATTGCTTTGTAGAATGTTCCTCAGTATGGATTTCCCCGGTGTGTTCTTATGCTTAAAACAAAGTTTTGGATTTGGGGGAAGAAGGCCAACAGAAGAAGCACGCCTTGCCCAGAGCAAGCATCCTTCCAGGGTGTCGACGGCATCGGTGTGACCCTGATCACTCGGGTGAGGCAGTGTCCTCCAGGTGTTCCCTACGTTTCTTCCTCCACACTACTCAGAGAGATCCAGTCTACACTCAGGTAAAAAGAATGAGGATGTGTTTTGTGCATGCACCAGCTCTCCACAAAGAGTGTGATTGTTATACACCACAAACATGGACTCGTAAGAATAAATGTGTTTAAAAAGACAAGGCAAGTTAGGCAGTACTGCTGGGAGGGAGGAATTTCAGAGAATTTATGGGCATACACTAAAAAACACAACAATTAATAGATATTTGGGGGGATCTTTTGAGGCTACCTAGAGTTATTTTAACCTCAAGTTAAGTCCTTTCTTCTCCAGATGATTTTCCAGCCATAAAAATGTCCAACCTCTGGTTTCCTCACACACAATGAGTACATCAGCAACTCTCTCCCGAGATCTACCTGGCAGACACATTCCCTTCCGGGCTATTCGCCAATGGCTACACCTAGAGTTTGTAGCTATTGCCTGGCCTTGGGAGTGTAATTCTACTACTTCTCCTCCCAGTGATCAAGACACAGTGGCCCTGATATTGCCATCTGTCACATACACGCTTGTGCATTTGTGTGTGTATAGGTATTCAAATCTTGCAGTCTACTTAACCATAAGACAAACTGTGATGGGGAAAGGAGAAATTAAGAAAGGAAAAAAATATAACTATATGCAAGATAGTTAAGACTGTTACACAGCTAGTTTCTCTTAGTTCATTAAAAAGAAATTTTTGTGCTAATTTTGTACAGACAAGATATCTTGCCTATATCTCCTACTCTGAATAAACTACTAAGAAGATGACAATACACTGTATTGTGTATCAACTACTGTTGATAGTTGTATCAACTATTGTAACTGTCCTAATAACCCGTTTTGAAACTTGGTTTCATTGTTATGTTTATCTTTTTTTAAAGAGAAAGAACAACAGGGATGGGGGAAAGGCAAAAAGAAAGGGAAATATATCTATGCACACACGATAGCTAAGATAATTCTACTACTGATTTCTATTGGTTTATTGAAAGGAACAGTTAATGCTTAATTGTTTGATCAATCTTGCATACCTATATCTGGTAATCTGAGCAACTACTTTGAAGATAGCAATATGAAATATAACAACCATTGTTAATTTCCTATCACCTTGTTTGAAATTCTCTATTTTTTTTATTGTGTTTTGTTGTTGCCTTTGTTTTTTCCCTCCGTAAAATAAAATTTAAAAAAAAAAGAATTGTCATGGATCTGGGAGGCAGTTAGTCTTGTGTCTGTATCTCAGGCCTGCTAAATACAACTATAAGCAAGCCGTTTTTGACTTTCTGAATCTCGGTTCTTCCACCATCCAACAGGAAAGGTTACTCCTAGAGGTGAAGACTGTTGGAAGGGTCGGATTGCTGGAGGCAAAGCTACCAGAGAGTGGCCAGCTCCAGAGGGAGGGTCCTCACTGTGCTGTCCCCACCACGGCCAGCCACATGAGTGTCACACACCATTGTCTCCGCAAGCACCGGTGTGCAGGCTGTCGAGTGTAGACAATCTTAGGGCCACTCGGAAAAAAACAGGTCTCCAGGCCTCTGTTTCTGCACCTTTCAGAACAGTCTCTTTTGATCTATTTTATATATATTTTTTTAGCATGAGATTTTAGTTTGAAAAAATAAGCTCTAGATTTAATTTTCAGAATTACTTCATACATTTCTTTAAGGGAGAGGAAATGGCTTATATTTTTGGACATTTCCCATTGCAAACACAAGACTGTACATACAATTGACATTCAGTAACTGTTTAACCAACAACAGAACTACAAGCTCTATGTGGTTCTTGACCTAGCAGTAGGGCTGACTCTTCATGGTGTACCCAACATGTCCTTATAAAAGATCAACACCAAGTTGCTTTCTCACAGACCTGATAATTCTGAGGCTCATGTCACACATCAAACCAAACAAAAAACCAAAATAGATGATGGGCTTTCTGTGTACATTGCAATGGGAGAGAATCCGTGCTCCTGAGAACACTTTGTGGGGTGAGGGGAGGTTGAATATTGAAGTTTACATTCAAATTTCTTTACCTAATAGATCTTTGTCTGCAGTGATTGTGAAGTGCTATGTGAACCTCTGTGTGCTTTGCTTAATGGTCACAGTGCCCCGTGCAGCGTGGCGGTGCCTCTGGGAGGTAGGCATGGTAAGTCACTTCCCTAGAATGGCCTTGAGGATGACAAAGGCCATCAGGCAAAGACGGACCCCAAGTTCTTACAGAGCAGCCCGAGAAGGGGCGAATCTGAGGATTTTGTGAATTACAGGTTGTGCATCCCTTTTCCACCTTACCTGGGACCAGGAGTGTTTCCGGCTTCAGGTTAGTTTTTTCTTCGGATTTTCAGATTTTGCATAATGAGTGATCTCTGGAGTGAGACAGAAGTCTGAAGGGGAGATGCAGTTGCGTTTCGTCCCTATTTCCTCTAATTCTGACATCATCTTTAGTGTCCCTGCCCTGTGACTGTCACAGGAGGTCAGGGTGGGATTGTGTATGTGTGGCTTCATGTCAGCGTTCCAAAAGCTTCAGGTTTCGAAGGACCCTGGATTTTCAGATTAGGTGGCTAACCTGGCCATCATTTGGGCATCTTGAAGCAGAGGAGCCACAGATCTCCACAGCAGAGATTGAGAATTCCTCACCCCAGAATTCCAAGAGGGAGAGGATTCACCCAAGTGACCCCACTCTTCCCCTGGGAGCTTGTCCTGCACCTCCTTGGAACTCTCGTTCCATCAGGGCAGCTGGGGACTCTGTCTTCTCCTCAGTCAGTTTTGAGAGGCCCTGCCTTCAATACAGTATCCAGATAAATAAAACCAAGAGCAAAAATACCTCGGAAACAGAGCTACGGAACAGGTCTTCTGCTAAACCTGTTTTGCTCAGTGACCTAAATGTGCTATCACTGTAGGAGGACAGTGACCGGTCCGGGCAGAGGGTGCTGTTGATGAGAAGCGGGTCAGGGCACCCACATGGGATAAGTCGCATGGCACAGGACCAGCTGAGACACTAGGGAGAGCCAGGTATAGACCTGTCTATTTTAGACAGAGAAAGGGAAATTCAGTCCCCAGTCTTCTCCATCCCCCAAACCTCCCCAAAGTAGGTTAAAGTCAAAGGATCGCCCCTGGCCTTGACCTTTTAAACACATCCCAGCCACGTAATCAAACAATCCCAGCCTGGGCTGCTAGCTTTGCCCTGATTTTGATTAAATGAAGTAGATTTGTTTTCTGCAGCTGCTGGGACCGTTTCCCACAAGCTGGGTGGTCTAAGACACCAGAAATTTATTCTCTCACGGTTCTAAAGGTTCGAAGTCCAAGATCAAGATTCTGGTAGGCTGGATGCCCTCTGGAGACGCCGAGGAAGGACCCGTGCCCAGCCTGCCTTCAGTTCCAGCAACCTGTGGGGTGGTTACTCTCTGTGTCGTCACCCGCTGATTTCCGCACGCGTCCCTCTCCGCATCTTACAGAACAGCAGTCACATGAGACCCTGCTCCAGTGTGGCCTCATGTAAACAGTTTTACCGCAGTGACTCCATTTCCAAGTAAGGTCACATCGGAGTGTAGCTCTTCGATACGTTTTCTTGGGAGACAACTCAGTGGAGAGAGCAGGGAGCTAAAAGCAAGCCCAGGCTTGCCTCCGTGAGGAAGTGTCCACTTGGAATGACCGGTCTCGTGGGCAGTGATGCACTGATGGTGAGCCCGCCCATGTGGGGCAGGGGAGGGAGTGCTCGGGACATTTATAAGAAGGTAAGAACAGGTCCACAGTGGCTGAGTTTGGAACGAAGCAGATGGAGGGCACAGGAATCTGCTTCTGGCAGTCGTTCCTAAAGAGATCTTCAAAAGGAGACCCGACTGTTGGAGGGCCAGGTCGGCCCAGGAAATGAAGGAGTTTAAGTTAACCAGTGGAAATTTTAGCATGCTTGGAATCAGCTGCTGCCACAACTTGTGACTCTAGCCTGTGTCTGCTCATGTGCTATCCTTTCTTTATTGAATATTCTTGAAAATGGACACAAATTACTATACTAATCTCCTCCCATAACTCATTAAAGTAAGGGCTGCAAATGAGAACATGTGTATACGTGGGCTGGAAGAGCAGAGCAATCCATGCAGTCCATGAGGAAGAGGATTCTGAAAGCTTGGGGCGCTGGTTTGGGCAGCAGGTGGGAGGGCAACATCCGGCCTGCTCTTGCACACTGTGCTGTAAACCTGCTGGGCACGGAGCATACTTTGTCCATCTCTCCTTGGCTCCAGGCTGGAGTGTAAGCTCAGAGTTGCCAGATGTCTGGATTTTTAAAGAAAAAACTAGATATCTGCATGTCTATGTATGTTCTGGTTTGTGTCTAGATGCTCCCCCCAAAAGCCTCATGCAGACATGGGGCAGGCTCCTAGAGTTTGTGATTGATCCACAGTCCAATGTTGGGATTATGGGTGTCAGTGCTACAACCACCCTGGAGTGGGTAGTTTGCATAAAGTACAAGCAGGGAAAGAGG
>NW_004955476.1:7038491-7116852 GCF_000276665.1 Chinchilla lanigera
ATTTTGGGCATCAGGTATTTTGTCTCAGCAAGAGAAAAGTAACCAAGATAACATATGACCTCTTAATTTTTAGAAGTTCTCTCAAATGTTGAAAAGCTCTGCATCAGCTAGTGAATTGAGCCACCAAGCTCTGTCCTCCCAATGTGAGGCTTGCGTGGACAAACGAAAGAGGTGGCATCGTACCAAAGATATAGACTTCCGGATGGCACCAAGGAGGATGGTCCCAGCCACTGGCTTGCTGCTCTTGTCCCAGTCAGGCTGAGAAGTGATGCCTAATAACTCTGAGGACCATCAGGGCAGCATCCCCTGTGGGGACCAGAGACTTTCCTCCTCACCTCCTGTGTACCCAGGTGACCCTAATAGCTGCATCATTCAATCATAGAAGACTTGGAGGGGATCTACATCAGTTCCCTCATGTGTCAGATGAGAACACAAAGCTTCAGAGAGAGAGAGAGAGAGACAGAGAGAGACAGAGAGAGAAATATTTCTATGGCCACACAGCTAAATATTCACAGAGCAGGAAAGGCAGTGTGCATTTGTGTTTTTGTTTAGATTTTGAGCTTGAGAGAATTTTATGCTTTTAATTGAATCTTTGAACATTGTAGAAATTAATTTAAACAATGCTCTGTAATAAATGTGTTCTTAATTGATTTGGCAATGAAATACAAATTTTCCAGTCTGAAATAAAACGGAAAAATAAAAATATGCCAGCCAAACTCCACCCACAAGTCTCTGCCCCATCTTTGAAGGAAATACATTGTATTAGAAACATCTTGCACTGGGATGCAATAAAAGTTGTTTATTTTTAAGGGTAAGGTTTGCTTTGATCTCTCTTGGAGGGAACCTGAGGCGCAAGTGCTGGCGCCTGTGGCATGAGGAAGGCATGGGCATTGACTGGTCAGGGCCTCGGACCTCATTAACCCTCAGTAAGTGACAGCTGTGACTCTCCTGCCTCTGCCTCCCATGTGCTATGCTCTGTGCTCCAATCCTGGCCGGAGAAGACACACAGACTCTACTTCTTCTATGAGCATTTTAGGGCCAGCATCCCTTATTTTTGTATAGATCTGGAAATTAGTACAGGATCCATCACCATGAATGTACTCAGCAAAAGTTTATTGAATTTAGTTGATTGTGCTGCATTCAGTTGTAAGAATTCGGATGGTGCTCAGAGCAGAAATTCATTTACATATTTACTTGTGTGTTTATATCCCATTGAGGCTACAGAAGGTTTAAACTTCTCAAGCCAACAATATACACATTATTCCAAGGAAACTCAAGTTGCTGTTGCTTCACCAAAAGCCTGAATGAATCAAGGAGGTATCTATGAGATAACTGCTTCCTGGAATTCTGAGGACACTTGTAGATATTTTGCTTCTCTCTGATGAGAGCTAACACACAGAAGGGCTCGTGGTTAGAAATCAGAAGATTCAGGTCAGCAGCCAGGAGCGAGTCAAAGCTCTCCAGGTCTTCCTTGGCACTGTGCGGACAACTGCTCACCAAACCTTCTCTGTGGAACTCTGAGAAGATGAGGTAGCTTGCTTTAATGTTGCCTCTGTTCTCTTCTAGATAAAATAAATCTCAGGACCAGCCTCTGTTTGTGTAGCCAGTGGGACATGCCCTGTGTGATTTCACCATCAGACCACTGAGGTAGGACTTCTAGTAAACCTTCCTGGAAAAGCTAGGCAGAATGTGACAACGGATGATGACACACGTCTCTGTGGATGTGAGGAACAGGTGATATCAGAGGACCGGGTACCCTTCCAATGCTGCTTTCCTCAGAATGCAGACACAGAGAGAGAAATGGCAGACTTACATTTACTTGACCAGAGCTAAGTTTGCCGTCCTGAGAGGGAATGAAGGGCATTGCACAGAAATTAATTTCTAGGAAAGGTGAACTTCTTTTCTTGTGCTTGTGACCCGAAATTCATGGTGAGTACATATAATTAGGAGGCTTTAAAGGGAACATGTGCTCCTCATACAAATTTTGCCTGTTTTTTAATTGTCCTCACCTGTTTTCTAAAAAGAATATTATCTCACATTTATTTAGAACAGTATCACTTAAAAGGCATTTTTGTGTTTAATACCTCATCTTGTCTTGCTGAAGATTTTGTAAGAGAAGAATCTGGCCTCGTAACTACAGATGAGGGAATTGAGGCTTATGAAGCTTTTGGAAATTACCTGGGACCACCAGCTACGAAGGGTGATCCGTGCCTGTGCCTTCTTTTTTCCTGTAGCCAAGTTGCTTTTCTTCCTCCAGCTTCTTGTAAAACAGCCTCTTGTCTATTTTACAGGGTGGATTATCTCTGCCTTAATGCAAATAAGACAGAAGATAAGGAAGGGCCTTGGAACCAGTGGAGAAAGTCCCAAACATCACCGTCCTTTGTTTCTGGTTGTATCAAAATGTGAAGTTAAGATTTCTTTCCCTCTTCTCAGACACTTGACTCCTACCATTTGTTGGGGATTTCGTCCCACAGTGCTCTCCCCTCCACTTTTCATTCATTGGTGCACTTGTTCTGAACTTTCTACTCCTGCTTCCTCCTAAAGAGGCCAGTTGCTGAGGAATATCAGGTAACAAGAAGACAGATGAGCAGTGCAGAGGCCGCACCTGGGCCGGCGAGCAGAGACTGGAAGATGCCATTTCCTCCCAGACAGGAGTTTCCGGCCCCTTCAGAGCCTGTCCATGTGGAAACCCCTCGTGTTTACTACCGGAAGTTGGGCGGCACGTCACTTGTTTATTTATTCATCATGTATTTATCACTTACTGAACATTGACTTTGTGCTACAAGCGAGCTGTTATTGTGCAGAGGATTTAACAGTAGACAGGGCATTAATCACATCTTTACAGAGTTCCCTTTTACTGGCAAAAAGAAATCCATCAAAAGTGCAGTAGGTTGAACATCTGTAGCCCAGGTCTTCATTTGAATCTATGCTGACCATTTCTGCTGCTGTGATCAACAGCGTCACGGGTTTCAAGTGGGGGAAGACAGGGGTTTCTTGACCACATGGGACAGTGTCCAGCAAGACTTGCCACTTTTGGTGGCAAATGTCAAGTTGGGGAGCAAGCGCTGCTGGTTTCCCCAGAGAGTCGGCTTGCATGGTGAGTGAAGCACTAGCCTCCTGCTTTTGAAACAATGAATGTGAAATGTGGAAGCAATTATTGAAACACCTGCAATGAAATGTCCACTTATCCAGGTTTATACAGTGAAATGACAGGCTCTACACATTTCAGCCTCACACCCCTTGATTTCAGGGGGATAGACTGAGGGGAGCTACTCAAAAGTCTAGCGCAGAACAATTGATCCCCTTTAAGATCGATCACTCTTACCTGACAGGTGTTAAAGGTTACGACCAGATTTTGTAAGTCAAGGAGGAACAATAACCTGTAAATCAGGCAAAATAAGCAGAATGAACTTCGAGGAGCCTCACATTCATGTTATTGGAACGTTCAAGGCTGCTGACAGTACTGACAGCTTCCAATTTGTAGTAGTTTGCCTCGTGACTGTTCAGCCTTACGCTAGTACCAAAGCATATCTACAGGCCTTTCTGGTTTTTTTTTTTTAACCTTCAGCACATTAGTCAGTCAGTCTCATGATCTAGTCAATGTTCTGTTATGAGATGGGCCTTGTGGTGGATGGTTCTGTCCAACTGAGAGCTAAGGTGAGTGTCCTAAGCAGACGTAAGTAGGGGCGGGAGAGGCTGCGGTCTTTGGCAGATGCACTGAAAGCACTGTCGATGTAGGATTTCATCAGCTCCCAGGAATTTATCAGGCCGTAGCCCCACTGTGACCCGGAAGTGCTCATACTTACCACAGGTCACCAGCGTGTGGAAACTCTGGCCTGTCCTTTGCTTTCGTCTGTAGGCTTATCCCTGATGTTTTACTGCTTCCCCGCACGCGGGGAGCAGAGAGATGGCCTGTTCCCGATGACTCACCGTCCACCAAGCTGAATTCCTGGCATCTCCAGCCCTGGCCGTCCACGCCGTGACGATGGCGTGGCCACCGCTGAAATCACTGATTGCGCACTGTGAATTTTGTGATGACCTTTTCACGCTCGTGATCATACTGAAAATGCCTCCTGACAGGCATGCAGAATTCCAGGTTCCAGGCACACAGCAAAATCTAACCTTTAAGTTGACTGCAATATAGCTCAGCCCAAAGCCTGGACAGAGAGAAACGGGGTCCAGGATAGAGGTCTGGGGGGCTCTGCCCCGTCTCATCCTCAGGCGCACTTGAATGATGAAGACCTCATCAGGGGTGAGCCGACCCAATCGCCCACAGCTTAGCTGTGCTTCCCTGTGACCCTCTCTGCTGGGTGGAGCAGCGCTAGTGTGCGAGGCTGGAAGGAAGCAGAAGGCAGCTGGACGTTGTTTCTAAGGCAGGGGCAGGACCTAAAGACACCTGGAATGTTCTGGTGGCTTCCAGGGATTGGGTGGGAATTGTCCATCTCGGGCCCGGAAAAATGGCCGCAAATCCCCTCAGACTCCTGCGGCACCCGGCCTTGAGAGCAGAAAGCAACTCGGAGGTGCCCTGTCTCTGGGTGTTACTGTGCTCAGGTGCTCATAGCCACAGGCTCACTGCATTCTGGCTTCTGCTCCAAGGCCCTTTGTGCCCGCTCTGCAAACGCGACCGTCCCCTGATCGCTCTCCCCACCGCCCTTTTTCTTATCCACTGCGCATGTTCCTTTTTTGTTACATGTGTATTTGTTCATTGCTTTTGGGATGTGAGCTCCAGGAAGGAGGAGAGTTGGCTTTGTCTTGTTGACTGCACTATCCCCAGCCCTTGGAGCAGTGCCGGGAACAGTGCAGGGCACACTTACTGTGCACAGTAAGTGTCTGTTGAATGAATGGTTACGTGTTGAATCCATGAACATGTAACCGCCTAGTTACAGTAATAGCAGTAATCGGCCTCCCTAAGCACGTGTGCACGCCCGCGCTGTGCTAAGTGCTGGTGTACATTATCCCCTCAAACGCTCCCACACAGACTGCCCCCGGAGTAGCAGCCAGGGTTACCTGTCACCTCACCTTTCCCCCGGGGGCAGTATCTGGCTGGGCGTGGGAGGTCACAGCACCAAAGGGGAAGCCCCGAACCTTCCCCGCAAGGCTGGAGAAGAGGCTGCCTTCTTTTGGTTGGGAAGCAGGAAGCACTGAGTACAGGAGACGGCAATCATCCCTGTACCGGGAGCAGACTCAGCTGTGCGATGAAATCCACAGGCAGGAAGGCGGAGGACAGTGAAGGAAAGATCTTGGGCCATGCTCACGTCCCTGAGCTGCTGGGCCAGGCTGCCCAAAGTGCATCCTCCTCCTTTCATTTATGTAAGCCGGTCATCCCCTTTATTCCTTAGTCCAGTTTAGGATGTCTTTGGTTACTTGCAGCTGAAAGTATCTTAACTGATCTGGGCAGGTACTGTTCAGTAACTGTGGGATCTCAGGTACTGATCTTCTGTCCCCTCAGCGATACAGCTGAGTGAGGCGGACACAAGCTAACTTCAGGTTTGTTGTGGAGTATAGGAGATAATGCAGATGAAAGCATCGAGCTTAGCTCCTGAAGCCTTTAGATGGCCTAAATCACCCCACGAAGCATTACTATATAAGGAAGAATGGAAGACTGCGATCTCGATCAGAGTGAGAGACACACGTCCACTTCCCTCCCATGGGAACGTTTAGATGCCTCTATTCCCCAGAAGCGTATGTTGATATACTGTCAACATGTTAGCCTGCTGAGCTCTCTGGTGAACTAGGATCTAACAGACAAGACACTATCCTGGTATTCTCTGTGTCTGGTGCCTAGCATTATGCCAAGCACACGGAAAGTGTTTCATGGAAACTTGTTGAACCAAAGAATTAACTTGTGAAGAAGGAGAGAGATAAAAGGTTAAATGTTAGGAACTACGGACTCCATTAACTAAGTTTCAGGAGGAAGTAAAGGAAGCGGGGGTGGGGACCAGAGCCCAGGGGAAAGGAATGGCCTCAGCTGGGGGAAGATTAACAGTAAGGGGGATCCAGCCTCTGTCCCCACAGGACTGCTATCAAGTTTCTTTTAAGCCATTCACACGGCCTAGCACTGAACATTTACCAGTGATTATGACCTCAGCAAACCCTGAAGTCACGTTTGCCTCTGAGAAAAAAAATCACAATGAACTTGCATCAGGAGGGTCAAGACCAGCGTATTTATGTTTCAGATTTAACCAAATATAACTGTGTAAAGAGACATCTCTGGTGTGTTCCCATAGTATTAATCTTCACTACATAACACAGGCGTGTGGAAATGGAACAGCTCCAACAGAGAAATGAGTTGCCGAAGTCCCAAGTCACATCCCTAAAAAGAGCAGTAAGTGTCTTGACACCATCTTGTTGTGTTTTTGTTTTTTTTTTTTTTTTTTTTTTGGTTTTTACCGGGAACCGAACTCACGACCTTGCGCTTGCCAGGCAGGCGCTTTTGCCACTGAGCTAAATCCCCAGCCCCCCATCTTGTTGTGTTTTTAGAAGAATTTCATTGTTTTGTTTTCACAAAAAGCTGTGTTAGGGAACAAAGCATGTATTGTTCCTCCTTGTGAGCGTGGATTCGTCATGGATTAAGTGATTTGGAGGGGGACATGTTCAACAGTGCCATGGTTTATGAGCTCGGCAGCCGCAGTCATGTTCCAAGCGCAGGGCTACCCCGGGGCCTCGGAGATAAATGAGGCTCGAGTGCTCACCTCACGGAAATTATGTTTTTATTACGTCACATCGGCTAATTGGAACTTGTCTATAATCAAGTTTAAGGAGAAGGAAGGCAAATACATAAAAGAAGAGAAGGTCATCTTGGGGATTCTGCATTTTTCAAAATGTATTTTTACTCCTACATAGTGATCGCATTCATTGCGGGGAGCTGGTGTCTGTACGTAATGCATCTTAATTCTTTTTACTTCCCTGTTTCCTTCTGCATTTTAGCAGAAGTGCAGCCTCTCCTGGGGCTAATCTACCTTCAGTCCAATCGTCTACACAGCAAGCAATATTTCCCACTGCTGTTGCTGTCCGGTGCTCCCATGGAACTCGCCCCCTCCAGGCCACATGTGGGGAAATATGCCCCCTTCCTAGAGAGCTGCAATGCATGTGTGAGTAGGAAGCACCAGCAACACCCGTGCACCTCGCTGAGCTAATCTGAGAGGAGCAGGCATGTGGGTTGGGCCAGGGCCCCGCTATGAACCTTCCTTTTTGTGCCTGGGAAGATCTGGGCAGGAAGGGGCTCATGTGCCAAAGGGCATTTGGATGTTCTTTGTCAAATCCCCCAACAACTGCTCCTGTCCTCTTCTCCACTCTCTTCCCATTGCCAAGGTGCCCGCAACAAGAACGGGTCCGTCAGGGAGACAGGAAGCTGCAGCAGGGTGCACGGTAGTGTTTTGCACAACAGGAAAGCAACGTTTCTGAGGCTGTTCTTCAGTGGATAAAGCTCTAGAAAACACAGACAAACCATGAACATATACTTCTAGGGAAATGCATTAGCAAAGCTAAAGATTCAGTGGAAAAATCCTGGAAGGAGTAGCCAGCATCGCAGTGTGAATGCTGCAGGTGTGACTGGCCTGAGGGGCTCTGGAAGGAAGACACAGCCCATCCCAGGTAAGGGGTTGGCTTTTACCAGTGCCCGGTGATGACAGGACACCTGCACTCCGCGCTGACTGAGGGCCAGGCTTCATGTTAGTGCTTTACTGACTCCACGAGTCTTTCTGAGCTCCACAGTTATCATCTAAATTGTGTAGATAAAGATAGTAAGACTCAGAGAACTAAAGTCACTGCCCAAGATTACCTGGCCAGGGCTCAAACACATCTGTGTAATGGACTGTGCTTGTAACCACTACGTTCCACCACTTCCTTCATGGGGAGAAACTAGAACCTGAGAGCAGAATCCACCAGTGGGCCTTCATGATCTGTGGTGTGTGTGCTGTTTGTGGCTGCAAGCTTTACTATATGGTTTTTATCCCTTAGAGCACACTCACTTGTCTATTTTTAAAAAGTCCTCTGTCCTTTCATAAAATATACCTATAAAGCAATGCCTGCAATAATTCTAGAGATAAAAGACAAACATGAAAAGTTCAGCACGTAACTAGAAACATAAAAATTTGAACATTATTTATTTTCAAAAGAAACAACTAAAAACTCAAGAACTGAAAAATGGAGTAATGAAAATTAAAGAGCCAAAGGATGGATTTAGCAGCAGTAAAACGTTCATAAAGATGGGGAGAAAGGTACTTAAATATGTAGGAGGTTTAGCGTGCATTTAATTGGAACTGTAGAGGGAGAAAAGCGAAAGGGCAGAGGTCATAAAATATTGCGTTGCTCTGCTTTGTACACTGCTTCTCCACTCTTCCTTTTCTGAAATCAGGAGGCATTGCACTTGCTTCAGCAGCACACAAACTAAAACCGAGATCAGGATGTGTCTTAGAATTGAAGGGATCTTAGTTTTACTAAAGCTGGGCAGCACTGACTGATTATCATTGCCTGTGTATTTATAAATCTCAAATGTGCAACCATGATGGTCATTACTTGGCAAGAAAATCCCAGAGATAATAAGGAAGCACTCCTTTTGCTCTCCCTATGAAATAGTTATGGGAAGGAGAAGTTGCTACTACGCGACCTCCACAAATTCAGAGCCCATGACTACTGGCTTTTAAGTCCTTCGTGGAATCTCTGAGGAAGCACTCCTCACAGACAGTAGCCAAGAAGCGATTCTGAGATTTGGATCCTGTCTTTGTCAGCTTCCTCGTCACTGAGACACAATATCTACCCTTCGATTTGCAGGAAGAGAGGTTTACCGTGGCTCGTGGTTTGGAGGTCTCAGCCCTGGTATGGTTGGGGGCATGGTGGTAGGGCGTGGCAGAGGAAAGCTGTCACATGACGGTGACCAGGAAATACCAAAGGCAGAGCCTGGGAGGGATGTAAACCCTTCCGGGTCAGCCCCAGTGACCAACCAGACCCCACCCCTAATGGCAGATCAGCCATAATCCAATCACCTTCCAAATGCTTGAGGCTTTGGGGGCCATTTTAGATCTAAACCATAAAAGATTCTTTGAGGGAAGAAGTTTTAAGAATGCCTGTGTGGGCAGTCTATTTTGTGTGTATTTTTCATTGTTGGGTGCTGTGATGATTAATTTTGTACGTCAACTTTTCTGTGCCTTGTGGCCCAGATATTTAATCAAACATTATTCTGGGGAAATGTTTTCAAACTCGGAGGAAAGCAAATTTCTTTCCAGAGTTTATTTGGGCCTTTCCAATCCATCAAAAATCTAAATGGAAGAAAAGCCTGACCTCCTCTGAGCAAATGGGACTATTCCAGCAGTCTTTCTTTGGACTAGGACTGTGTATCACTTCCACCCAGTGAGCTTTGCCATTAGACTTTGAACTTGCCAAGACTTCACACTCATGGACTAATTTCATAAAATTTCTCCCTCCCTCTCTCTCTCTCTCTTTCTCTCTCTCTCTCTCTTTCTCTCCCTTTGTCTCTCTCTCTCTCTCTTTCTCTCCCTTTCTTTCTCTCTCTCTTTCTCTCTCTCTATATATGTATATATATATATATATATATCCTCTTGATCCTATTTATCTGGAGATAAATTTATCTGGAGAACCCTGACTAATACAGGTAGGAACAATGATATATATGTATATAAGACAAATTTTTCTGATAAAAATAATAGCAGCAAGTATAAGATGATTTGAAAATGACAAGAGTATATTTCAGAGTTTAATTGGCTATGGGTTTATTTTTTCTTTTATTGGTTATATAAATTAATAGTGCTAATGCATTTGATGATACTGTGAACATAATTGAACTATTTTATTTAAGAGGTAATGGGTTTTTTTGGTACCAGGAATCGAACTCAGGACCTTGCACTTGCCAGGCAGGCGCCTGTGCCACTGAGCTATATCCCTGGCAAGATAATGGTTGAAATATTTCCCTACCTGATAAATGACCTCAATCTATAGGTTCCAAGTGGTAAGTGTATTACATGGAGGAGAAAAAGAGGATGGAAGAAAGAAAGAGAGAGAGAAAGAAAGAAGGAGAAAGAAAGAAAGAGAGAAAGAGAGGAAGAAAGAGAGAAGGAAAGACACTAAGTATCTAACCCCAGAGAAAAAGAGGTTATTTTTAAAGTAGTAACAGTAGAGCTGTCATTGACTTCCACAGAGCAAATATTTAAATTGTTCGGTGTTGTCATGATGTGCTTAAAGAATATGCTTGCCAACCCATAATTCTACAAACTGTAGAACAGTCCTCAAGAATAAAGGTGTGGGCTACTGTGGTTTCCTCATGGTATCCCATGTGTCCTCCAAGGTGTGCTTTTATCCTGCTTTTTCCTCTTCTCCTCAGCCCAAGCTCATTCTACAGAGCCAGTTTCTCTTCACTTTTACTTTTTCAAATAAACTGTGCCACTGCTTTAAAAAAAAAGAACAAATGTGGGGTTAGCCAGATTCAGATAACAAAACCTCACAGAATTCACAACAAGATGTGTTTAATGTTTTTAAAAATTCAGCCAAAAGAAGAGTCCCTGGGGGCAGCTGGGAACTACAGGAAGAGAGCTACCAACATGGAAGATGATGGAACTAAACCCAAATAAACCTGCTGGGGAATGCCAGCAGTTCTGTTCGGGGGTTACCATAGAGCAAACTCAACGGGCAACAGAGGAGAGCAGTCGAGAAGGATGAAAGTGTGTGAGGCCTTGGTATCATCTGGAAGGAGAGAGAAAGATCAAGTCCTAGTAGATTCTGGTAAGTCATCAATGCATGCCGTAATTTCTAGTGTAATCACCAGTGAAAAAGAAGGGCACACTTGCAAACTAATGGAGAGAGATGAAACACCAATCAAAAATCCCAAAGAAAGTGACAAAGGGGAAAAGGAAGTATAGCAAAGGCAAGACAAGTAGAAATACTGAATTCAACTATCTGCAATGGTGGGTTTAAATGAAAAACCACTTTGAGTATTGAAAACTTCACATAATTCAGCCTAGAGTACAATATGGGTTTAAAACCCAAATATATAACAAATAGTGGTAACACGGTGTCAGCAGCTGTCAGAGGCCAGCAAAGCAATGGCCTCAACATTACAGGCAGAAAAGATACTGGGTGTAGATTTCCATCCTCAGCCAAACTACTAATGCCGAGTCAGATGTTTTGAGATACATAAGAATTAAGTATGTTTACTGTCCGCACATCGCCCATTTAAAAATTATTCAAGGAGAAACAGTAGTAAAAAAGAAATCCAAGCAAATAGAATAACATGAAATACAATAAACAATGGCAGCTGGGTATAAACTAAGAAGCGAACAAAGACATAGAATGAAAATAAGAAATGCTGCTTGGAAGATTCCTTGTCAAATGGCAACGTTTTAATGAAGAGCATTGTTTCTCCACTGCAACTATTTTGCCCAGAGGAAATCTGGCAATGTCCATGAAAACTCTGAGCTTTTACACCTAGAAGAGAACACAACTGGTGTCTGGTGGGGAGAGGCAGGAATGCTGCTCAGCAGCCTACACGGTGCAGGAGAACTCTTCGGAACAAAGCACAAGGGCCCAAAGCTCCATAAAGCCCAGGTTGAGCAATTCTACCCTACAGTATACATTTCCTGAGATCAAACCAGGTTACTTAGCTCTATATCAATGACATCTATAATTATAACAATAACACAATAATTATGATGATTATAATATCGAGAGTCCTTCAGATTAAGCAATAGACTAAAACACATTATGTAATAACATAACTAAGAAAGATTGATGCTGAAGGAAGGATGGAAGGATATGCATGTTACAAATCTCTTGGGGGTCTTGCTAAAGTACGGGTTTTCTTTTAGGTGAGGTCTGACATATTCCATTTCTAATAAGCTCCTAGGAGCTTCCCCCCTTCCTAGAAACTTAATATTTTCTTCTTATTGTTGGTCATTTGATACTTCAGAGGGAAAAATTCCACAAGAAAAACTTATTGATCGCTTATTTTATGTGTGTCATGATTAACTGAAGACAAAAATCACCAGCTGTATATCATTGAAGCCCCCTTTGTTGGTTTTCAATAACTAGCAAGCAAGAAATAATGCTGAAATATGTCTCCCTTTAATTGCTTCCTTATGGTTGTTTTTCTTGCCCTTTCAATGAGAGGCATTTGATTGCTTTGTATTTTGACTTTATATTTATCTCCTCTCTGGTTTGAATTCCTCTAAGGCCAGAGTTCTGTTCACATGGCTGTACTGATTTAAAGACATTCCATTTTCTAATATTTAATGATCACTTACTAGAGCCATATTCTTGTAAGGGCTGGGATCATAATGGTATTTAAACCATATAGCCTGGTTGGAGCACTTCTGAGAATGCTTTTGCTTTTTTGAGAAAAACAGGTACAGCTGGGAAGAACATTGCACTTTCCTTTTTTTCTTGCCTTGAACACAGAAGTGGTCAGAAAAGAAAAAAAACAAAAAAACAGAAAACTAGGGAATTTCAAAGACAACGTCCCTGAATAATCGCTGAGCTGAGGAGCAAACATTAGCAGCTGACTCTCGATTTCCAGCTATGTGAGGAAGCCAGTCCTGTCTTAAGCTATTAGGGTTGGGCAAGCTCTTCCTTGCAGCTGCAGGCATTTCTGACTAATATAGCATATGCAAACAATCAGGAACTGGCTATTTCCCAATGATATTATCAAGTCCTTGTAATAAAGGTTAATGATCCTGTATGGCAGATTTTATACTAAGCATAAGTGGCAAATTGGCGACAAGACACGTAACTTTCTTGCTTTCAAGAACAGAACTAGAACTGATGGACCAAAGTTTCAGTGGCTCAGATTTGGATCCACCATAAGTTAGAACTTTCTAAAAATTATAATCTTCCATTAGTGTCGTGTGTGAACTGGCAGAGAGACTGGTTTCTTCATTCATTAAAATTTTTCAGGGGGATTAGGAATGCCATGCAAGAGATTCCTGCACTGCATGTAGAAGAGATGGAGAGAAACTCATAACATTTCTTCTTACCCTAAGGGCCTAACATTAATTTTCAACAATGAGAGCCTGTGATACTGTAAGAAGTAAATATTTGGTGTTTGTTTCTGGCACGGAGCTTCTAAAGCTGTTGGAATTTCCTAAGTGCTGAGAGCAATGCATGTGAATGGAAGATCTTTTGTTGTTCATAACAAGCCCCTTTCAACCACACCTGAGTTTAGTTTAATGAGGCAACTTTTGGAAAGTCCCAGAGAACCACAGGATGGGGGGTGGTTTGCCAGAGAACCAAGCACGTGATTAGAGGGGTGGATTGAGGGCCTGGAGGTTGACTTAATCATCAATAGCCAAAGATTTAATCAATCATGCCTACACAAGGAGTCCTCTATAAAAACTCAGAAGGACATGGACAGCTTCCAGGTTGGTCAGCATGTAGGGGTGGTGTGTCCGGAGCTCCTCTGGCTGTATGCATCTGTTCCATTTTGGTCTTCCTGAGTTGTATCTTTACAATAAGTGGGTAAATATGTGTATTTCCATAAGTTCTCTGAGCCACTAACATATGATCAAACATGAGGAGGAGGTCACAGGACCCCCCAACTCGTAGCCAACATGGGCAGATGGGTGGGCAACATGGGATCCACTACTTGTGATTAGTGTCTGAGGTAGGAGGTAGTCTTGCGGGACTGAGCCCTTAGCCTGTGGGCTTTGCATGAATTCCAGGTGATCAATGTCATAACTGAATTGTAAGATATCTAGTTGGTGCCCTGAGAGTTGGGGAGTTGGTTAATGTGGGGAAAACGTCCACCATCCTGGTCAGAAGTAAAGTTTGGAGAGCGTAGTCGAGTGAGTGTTTAGACTAGAGAGAAATAGGAATTTGCCTTCTGAGAAAACAAGAATTTCCGTACAGGGTCAAAATACATGTTTTAAATAAAAAATTTTAAAGCTGATAAACCCTCAAAATCAGATGGTCAGAGCAGTTCAGTTCCTCAATTCTAGTTGAGATTATGCAGGGAAGAAATTATAGCAATTTCACCAGATTTACACTTATTAAAATGAAATACTTTATTATATATCATATGTGATTATTTTTTCTCCTCTCTGAAAGTCAGAAAGCGTAACAGAGTGGGACTTACTAAACAATCTAGACCCTTAAATACATTGACAGGGTAAATTTACATAAGTCTACTAAAACTTGCCTGCCAGATACGTTAGATGAGTTTTAATTCAGCACATAAAAGGAATTCTGCACCTTTTAGCTAAAAATACCCTGTAAACAATTACAGTTATAATTCTAGGTGATTATTTTATAATCCTGACATTATAGGAAAGTCTAATGTGTTAAGATGTGATTTTCAAAAATTTTAACAAAAGTTATGATTTTTTAAAAATGAGAATCTTGTCAAGAATGGCATAGCCACATAGCCTTCTGCCTACACAGGGGGAAATGGCACACACCTCTCCAGTTACATGACTCACTCGCTACCTGAGAGATATGCAACATGTGACCCATGCCACTCTGGAGGAGTCAGAACATTTTTAAAAAGATGATTGTAAGAAGTGACTTTTTTCATTGCTGGTTAAAAACTTCACTGTGCTATTTGTACCAGGTTTGAATTGTGTTGTCCAAGATTAAGCAGTTTGCTTCCCTCTGGGAAATGCCAATGTGAACTATATTAGGGCCTCAAATTAGATTTATTGAGCACAAGCAAACATAGGACCTGCTGCTGTGTTAGGTGGTGAGGTACAGGAGTAATCAAGAGCAGTGTGACCTTGGGCTTCACAGATCTCCCAATCTAGCTGCCATAAATATCTCACAACTAAAATGCAATGGGATTTGAAATTAGTAGTGCCTACTTTTCCTTTTCCATGGAAGTCAGGGTGTCTTAGTCACTCTCTGGGACACTGGCAACTTAAAGGAGAGGTTCACTTGGGTTCACATTTTTAGTCTGCAGTTGGCCAGCAGGGAGGAATGGTGCAGGGGTCTGGAGGAGGGGAGCTGCTCACATCATGGCGGCCAGGAAGCAGGGAGAGGAGGGAAGGAAGGAGCCTGGGAGGGACAGAAAGCCTTCCATGCCGTATCCCTAGTATCGCATCTCCTTGGACCAGACCCCGCCTCCCAACAGCTTGCCTGTAATCCTATCGTCTCCCAAACACATGAAGATTTGCAGGCCGTTTCAGACCAAAGCCATCACACAGTGATTTCTGCCAAATATGCGCAGTAGCACCAAATTAGTAATGATTTGCTCTGATTTTAAGAGCATACATGACATTTCCAAATGCTGTGTGTAAAAGTTAAATTTATAATAAATTCTGAATAGAACCGTTCAAACTTTTCATTGATTGTCTAATGAATATTTATAACAAGTATTTTTCTGCTCTGCCTTTTGTTTTTGTGTAAGCTATAGGTAGTTTCGTATTTGCTTCAATGCTGCCTTTTCATTTACTTTGACGTTGTTACCAGTTATAAATGCTTTAGCAGCATGCTTCCGTGGATAGCCTGATCTCTTTCATAGACAATGTTTGAATACAAAACATCGTTTGCTACAGGTGGGTAACTAATCCTATAACTGGCTTCGAGGACACAATAGAATTATTTGGGAACAAGTTCGCCTCCTTCTGCAATTTTCTTTTTAATGATACTTCCAATTGAAAAATAGTCTAAATCCAAACCGCTGTCATTGCTAAGTTATGCAATATTATGTTACATTCCATCTGGCATTAGATAATACACTAGAAGGTAGAATCTCTAATTATTAGTGGAATGTGTTTTAGGTATAGGTACATATATTTTAAGGTGCTATCTATAATTGGAGATCTATCTTGAAAATGTGTCCTATAGATAACTCTTCCGATGACCACTAAAAGGTAAATATTTGTGCCACTCGTACTAAATGTGCTTTTCCAATCCACATGTTAAAAAATTATAGGCATTCATTTGAAGAACTTGTAAGCTTTTAAAATTTTGGACCAGCACTATCTGGAGTATGCCTTGAAGCAACTTCTGTTTACAGACAAAGTCTGTAAGATACCCAAATACCACCGTGATGTGTTTACAGTTTATAAGAGAATTAAATATCAAGTCCTTCTTGGTGTGCATTTCTAAATGAGCATTAAATGAATTGAGGGAAGAACTGGAAAATTTTCGTATCTGGCACATGCCAACTGAATGATGACGTTCACCTTCCATGTACAGCAGACTGGGTGGCGCAGGGACTTTCTAATGGTCATTAGGGTCTGACTGGGAATTAGTTTACTCCTGTAAATGAATTTCACCTGGAAATGTCATTTCTACACCATCATCGGTATTGTCTGGGGCGGATGAGCGATGATGCCGAACGGCTGACAGATGGAGTGTTAAATGAGTTCCAGCTAATTCTGACAGCCAGTGCTTCCCACTACCCTTGGTTAAAAATTAACATTTAATAGTGGGGGGGGGGATGAAACCTACCCAATACCTACAAGAGAGGGTTAACACCATGAATTAGTATCCAACATTTCTCTTTCTAGGAGGGAGACTGAGTCAATCGGGGAAGTTACGATGACTTCTGAATAAACCCAGAAGTTCCTTACACCCTATCTTCTGTCAAATTAAACTCACAAGCACTGTTACAGGACTGTTGATCACAGGAGGGTTAACATTTATGTGCAGCGGGTTTATTTTAGTTCTCAGGGCTTGTCTTCTCAGATTTTCCTATGAAATGGAGCACAGAAATGGTGTATTTTTTAACAACCTAAAAGATCCTCAAGGGCTTGGGGTGTGACTCAGTGTTACAGTGTTGGTTTAGGATGCAGGAGGCCCTGGATTCTGTCCCAACCACCACTCTCCCCCTGAAAAAAAACTTCAAAGTAAGAGCGTGCTTTTCAATGGCTGTGTACCACAAGCAGCTAATTAGCCAATTAGGCTTTTCACCACTGATTCAAAGCAGAAAAGGTAACTTAGCACGATGCTCTCATTATAGGCTTCGGAAGCAAGAGTTGAAATCACGGACTGTCAGTACTCGGCAGCAGAGGCAAGTACCGATTGCCTGAATGATTTATACTCCAGTGGGAAAGTCTCCGGGTGGCTTTATCAAGAACAGCCAAATAGACGACTCTGGCAGAAGCATGAGCTTGGAGTTAAAAACTGATTTTGGAAAAGTCCACATGAAAGATGGCCAAGATACACAGACCCACGTTGCTGTAATTACCGCTGGATCTCCACCTGCCCCCACCTCACACAACTCTTTTTAGCGCCTTCTGTCTCCTTCTGGCTTTGCGGCTCTTGTGGGAGAGCCTCACCAATACCAATCCTGTCTTTGTTTTAGTACAAAATCGTGGAAGGAATTCTGCGACCAGAATTGTGGAAAGGAATTAAGTTTGTGAACCAAGGTCCACTGTATACTAGAAAAGATGAAAAAATGGTGGTTATAGGTGGAAAGTAATGCAATTTAATAAGATAAAAAGGTGAAGATAGAAATGTAAAACAAGTACTTAAGTAATGCAGAAAATGAAAATGGGCAGCACTGACCATTCCAATAAATGTGTTGGAACTGGGATGGAAACTTGAGGGTGCTCAGCAGACAGTCATGTGGAAGTGAACCGTACCATCTCGGGTCACTTGTGCATGGGAATGATTTACTTCAGGAAGGCAGAAGGCATTTCTTCTATATCTTGATGTCAAGGTCTATCTATTTCAAAGAGGAGGAGCAAGAGGGTAGAGTTCAAGGGATCACTACCATACAATAAGAAAGAAATATCAGTTAATTACGAAGAGAATTTAAATGTGGCCTATCTCTCAAAGTACACAAGGGGAGATGGACATAGGCAGTGAACCTTTACATACAACGTATGTATTCATAGGCGAAGACTCGTCGCCATGGATCCCCCTCAAAACCCTCCTGGCTTTGAGCTCATTTGTCCCACTGTTCTTGCCACTTTCCGTAGCACCTCTGGAGTCCCCTTTCATAAGCGTCTTTAGCTGTGCTGCCCTGGCTGCTTGTACGGGGAAAATGTCTCCTCAGCACAAGTGCCAAGAGGCGGGGCCCAATGGGACATGGGTAGGACTCAAGGATTCTGCTCTGAGCAGCAGGTACCACTGTCACTGAGTGGGTTGCTTATAGGAGAGCTGATAGGTACCCTTTTCTCTCTCTGCCACAGGATGATGGCTCAAGATGCCAGACTTGACCCTGGAGCTCCTGGTCAGGAAATAAATTTGTGCTTTCTATGAATTCCCCAGTCTGTGGCATTCTGTGACAGCAGCACAAATGGCTGGGACAGTACTCTGCCTATCTTTGGGCATGTAAGTGAAACTAGGCATTGTAAGAACATGTTCAACGAAGTTTAAAAAAGCATGTTATTTTACAAAGTGGTACTCTATAAAAAACAAAATCTCAATCAGAAAAAAAGAATCAAATGTGTACCTGTGCAGGTACAAATGCCCTATGATGAATGTGATCAGTATATATACATAAAGTATACCAGTAAACTTAATTAAAAACAAATAAAATCTAGGTTTTAGGTTTTAATAAAAATTAGTAAGTGAGACCAGTAGAGCTAGCCTTTATGTTTGAAAGAGATTATTTCAATCTGGTAAGACAACTTTCAGCTACATTCTATGAGATCCCTACTGTCATAACTCCAGTCTCTAATCTTAATTTGATAGCACATTAATCTAGAATGTTATCATCCAAACTATGCTCTCAAGGATATCACTACTTCTTTAATTAGGGTAAGATTTTATGTTAAATTAAAAAATGGCCATTTGTTTGAGGCTGCTAAGCAAGAATGTAAAATGCTATGAAATACTCCACTGAAAGAAAAATAAATGACTTCAGACAGATCTGCTAAGTGGATTACTGTTGTAATAGTATTTATGAAATTCACATTTAAAAATGTGACAAAGACATGTATGACGATTTTAAATGTGAATGAAACTGCAACTGCAAAACAATATAAAGTGCGATCCAATTTCGTAAAAAAAAAAAAAAAAAAAAAAACCAACAACCCCATACTAATTATATAAAATCACACAGGAATGAAAACGAGTGGACAAAGTGCCTGAGCTATTAACAGTGCTTACACGGGGGATAACACGGGGTGAGGAGGAAACATATTTTTAGTTTAGAGTTCTGCATTGTTTTCAGGAACAATATACTGTTTTTCAAATAAAAATAACTTTAGTTAAAATCAGTCTATGCATGAGAAGTAGTGAGGGGCTTCTGACGTACTGGTAACTTCCTATTCCATGAGCAGAGTGCTGGTCACATGGCACGTTCACTCTGGGGAAACCCACTGAGCTAGACTTACGATCTGTCCAGTTCTCCAAAAAATTCATTTACAAATGGCTTCATAGTGACTTACTGAATAGCATTCTAGCTCTCATTAAACATATTTTCTCTGTATTCATGTGTTGGACAGCTTTCTTCTTGCATTTTCATTATGATTTATTCACCCATTTCTCCTTAACAGAGTTGCAATGCAAAAGCATTACTAATTAATTTTGACAGAAGGCCAAATCGCTAGCTGGTAAGAATAACATGTAAGAAAGTCCTAACCCTTTCTTACGTGTACAAGGTAGACCGCAAGGTACAGTGACTTAGTAATCTTGCTAGGAATTCATCTAGTAAAAACATTTCTTTTGTAGTGCACAACTACCTAGAATGAGATGGAAAGGATTAATAGAGAGGTGAGAGTGATTGTTAAACAGGCAGCACAAAAAACAAACCAACCATCCAACCAACCCTAATGATAGGAGGACCAAAAAAAAGAAAAAAATGGTGGTTTTCTTTGTGACCGGTCCTGACTGTATTGTTTTGAATATGAAATCACTGGGTCAGAGTTACAAGGAACTACTGTATGAAGATTATTCTACCTCACACTTTCTCAATCAGATGTTAAATAAAAAAAAAAAAAGTTTTAAAATGTTGCAATTTGTTTTGTAGGGTTGTTTGCTTTGGTATGAAGGTTCTGATGGTAGACAAAATTAAAAGTGCATTCAAACAAATATTTGTCGTATTCAGCAGAAAAGCAGGCCGGATGTGGGCAGCTGAACAAGGTTATAGTATGACTGAGCTGCAGCTCCATGTAATTTCTATAGCAGCAGGAATGAATTAAAGTGTTTTCTCATTATCATACGGAAATGTATGAATTACTTTCAGACTTGGATCTGGTACTATATGTCTCAATCTAGTTTGAAATACAAATATATAGAATCCATATTTTATATAGAATAATAGCATTTGCAAAGGCTAATAATGAGACAGGAAAATCAAAGTTTAAAATCTGTATCTTTAATGTATCAAGTAGCAAAGAAGTATTAGTATTTTATTACAGACATTTAAATAAAATGTACAGCAACTTTATGGACAGCACTTATCTACATTTGTACATCAAGGTACTTCTGGGAACGTCAGTCCAAAGTATGAGCAAACTAAAGCAGGGAAAATTAACAGAAGACCTAGTGTGTCTTGGACCATCATTTTACCACTTCTAAGTTCTCTTTATTTAAAAACAAAGTAAGGATAATTTATCTCACTACTGCTTTCTAAATCACCCTCAACTTGCTATAAAAGGGAGCTGCCACAGGGCTGAGTTAGGAATTTTGAAGGGTAACAAATATTTCAGAAACTTAAGACATAACCTTTTCTGTTGAAATTTTATATTTACTCAAAGTACCAAAGGAAACAGTTTCATTTTCTGCTTGCTGAAGATGTTTGGGTAAATAGCTCTAGAGGGTCTTCTTTCAAGGGTTTTAAACACACTTCTGGAAGCACGCTGACAAACCCCTTTCAAAAGCAGACTCGACAGGTTTCATTGTCCTTGACTTTGAAGTGACTTATCTTACATTTCCTTTTGAAATGTCTCTTCCAAATTTCCTAGCCATGTTCGAGTTTAGCTTATGGATGTTTTTTTTGTGCCCTACAGAAAAAAAGAAACAGAAATGGAGTACAAGCATAGAAACGAGTTTTCACCATTCATTCAACTTATAAAAATAAAAGTTATAACCAAAGGAAAGAAAATTCACTCTTGAAACATAATTTAAAATACAGTAAAGATACATTATACCTTGAGCTTAGAAGCTGATTACCAAGTTCCGTGACGGGTGTGCGCTTTGTTATCAGGTGAAGTCCTGAATAAATGCTACACTCACTCTACACACTCTTTCCTGCCTTTCTTGTATACATGATTTTTTTACTCTTTAGATTTTTTACACTGGGGGTTCAAACTCTGACCGTGACCGTGGACTCCCCCAAGTTGATCTCAGTTTTGGAGGCACACGGTTTCTTTTAATTTCTGTAACTGCTCAGCTAACAACACTGGCCCACTGAGGGTCCTTCGCTTTTCATTTGTATGCTGTTAGCTGAAGAATTTAGGGGAGCTGAGCATGACGGTGCATGTTCTGCTCCCAGCATTCTGGGAGATTGGGCCAGGAAGACTACAAGTTCAAGCCCAGACCAGGCAACTGAACAACTTCTCGAGACCCCGTCTCAGAAAAGGTCTGGGGATATAGATCAGTGTGAAGGCCTTGGGTTTAAATGTTGGTACTGCAAAAGTGAACTAAGGAAAACACCTTCTAAAGAGAGTTTCCATTTTTACTTTTCTAGAAATTTCTGATATGTATTCAGGTATTTTTCAAGTGGATATTCTAATGTATATAAAATATTATCGTCTTTTAGTGCCTCCTTCTAAGTGCTCCTTAATCCTTAAGAATCTATAATTAAAAAAAACCCTATTGTTAGCTTTTTTCTTCTTTGGCAAGAATTATAGCTTAGTATTATCTATCACTTTTCCTTCCATAGTAATTTTTTCCAACTTTGCTTTAAATAAAAAAGAATTTGATCTATGTTTTTACCATTCCTAGACAAAATAAAACCAATTTTCCACGATTTGAGAATTTTCACAAGTTTATTATTTAGTTGCGGAATTATGACATCGTGACACGTTCTCAGGAGACAAATGCGGCAGTTCTGACCCACACCAACTACAGACACATAGTGGCCAGCATTACAGAACACCGAATGTGACCCCAAATAACTAAGCTTCATTTTAGTACCTAGTTACCTGACTTCATTTTAGTACCTAGTTAAATTTGAATTAAGAGGTATTTACATTGAACTTAAGGTAAACAACTGCCACTGGCTACTATAGGAAATAAACATCGAAGTTTTGGCAGTTTTGAGAAATTTTATGCAATTCAAACAGCACTGACAAAAAAAGAAAAAAAGTTTTCCTGTTATTCATGGAAACATCATCTCATGAGACCCGTACACGAGGTGCGACGAGTTCCTTCCAAGAAGAAAACAAAATGGTCATACAGTATTTATCTTTGTGTTCACTACAGGACCTAGCACAGGCAAACACTTAGGAAAGAGGCACTTTCTGAATGACATCTTCAAAGCAGCGTCACAGACACAGAGGTTTGGACGTCATGATCTAGAAACTGGTGGGCGAAATCTGCCTCTCAATCAACTGAAGGGCCTCTTCTGTCACTCCCACATGGAGCTGAGGAGATACAGTCACTTTTATTATTATCTTTTTCAACTTGCCAATGAAAGTTATAATCACCGGGCACAAATAGAAGCCAGTACAGTAATCACACAACTGAGTCAGAGGCCAAATTATTAGAACAGGTTAAGAGGAAAATTACAAGTGGGTAGAGTTTATAAAACATACTTAATTAGCTTATTAAATAATACATTTGACTATTAGCTAAATTATTTACCAATTCTGTGATATGAGGTAGCACAGATGATGGAAGGGACCAGAACGTAAAGCTGGGAGTTCTGGTTCGAGTTCTAGCCCCAGCATGATCTTAGACATGTGCTTTACATGCTGTGCCTTAAGTTTCCTCATCTGTAACATATGGATAATTACACTGTTCTACTATATAATAAATGTGGTCAGTAGTACATAAATGGGAGTTTTTAAGAAAATATTGTAAAAAATAAAAAGTATCATTTGTTTGTTAGATAATCATGTCATTAACAAATTAAGAGCTGAGACATACCTATGGTTGAGCTGTTTTCTTGTAAGAGCTTATTGCCTGCATTGTCTTGTCGAACACGTTTGGCAAATCCATGATTTTCTTCAGCAGTTAAAGGATTACTTGATGTGGAACTTGAGGGGAAAAATTATTATTTTTAGTGAAGCAGTTTTTATATCTTTAAGTTCTAATTCATGCTATATAGGCAACACTGATAAAAATCAGAAATGCGAAGTTGTGAAATCTCATCTATCAGTGGGAGGCACTAAAGACATTCTCCACATGACACCTTTCCAGGTTGGACGCTATGACCACAGGTGCATGTAACAGTGTTATAGCCGGGTATTTCCAGGTCACTCTGCTAAAGTGTAAGTGATCAGCGCTACTTGTAGAGTAGAGATGGCAGCACATGGTCACAAATGATGAAAAACTAAGCTCTTTGTCAAATTGAAGCAAGAACCCTAATGTGGGAGATGTTGACAGCTGAGATGATCTAGAAATCCATTTTTGAATCAGAACAGTAATACTTTATAATAAAATTGAATTGTTACAATTACAGTAGTAGTTATAGAAACTGCAAGGTATAACCTATTTTCATTTATTCCATCTTCAGAACTATAACCAAGCACACACTGGTTATTTAAGAGGTCAAATTCTACCACAACTTGAGCTGACATATGCAAGCTTGGAGGCTGAATGAGGGGGAGCACATCTCTCGTATACTGACTAACGTCAACCCATTTTAGGGATTCTTCTTTTTTTTGGCTACTAAAGACACTATATGACATTTTCCAAACTGATGCTGACTTGACTGTCAGCTGCATTAATAACTAAGGGCTCCCTTGAATGGCAACAAGTTGCCTTTCTGGTAATTCCAATCACGTGGTGAACTAGCAGGAAGTGTATGTTTGAGGAACAGGGAAAAGATAGGTTAGCTATGTGCTCACTGCAAACAAATGCCAAGCTTTTGAGCACACTGAATGTGGAGAACAGTAACTTGAGTGGTGTACCTCCGTCTTCCCGAGCCCCTGAGAGAAGTGAGCGTGGTGTTCGTAACAGCCTCCCTGTGTGTGCTCTGCTCAAGAGCACAGGTGATGCCTAGCCAAAATGCTTACAAAGTACTAGTGCATGTAAGAAACACACTCAGTTGTAGAAATTTTTTATTCCTAGATAGTCCTAAAGTTACTACATTTCTATCTGGATTTTTACAGTGTTCTTGACTTTATTTCTTCAAGTATACACCTCAATGTCATTAGTTACTTTTGAAAAGAGATAATAAATTTATAATAAAGTTGTCTTTATTATTTTATGTATGATTCTTTACTTTGGTTAATTCTAGGACCTCACTTTTTACTTGTAGCATACTTGCATTTGAAAATCAAGTTTCTGTATAAATCTATCTGATTGAAACTCATACTACTTCTAGGAATAAAATCCAAGCCAAATAAATTAGGTTGCATATGAATTACTCTTATTATTAATATATAGGCCAAGTACAATAAAACATTTTTGGGATTTATATAAAATGGTCTGCTGATGAAATCTTTATAACACATATAAAATTTAAATTGTGTTAAAGATACTGACAAGAAATCTAAAGATTCTTCCAAGTGTGTACAAAATATATTTCTAGAACTATTAATAAAGTAAACTTTTGCTCCCTCATTTTTATAGAGTGGTTCTAATTAATAAAGAACACATCTCGGGGCTGAGGATTTAGCTCAGCGGCAAAAGCGCCTGCCTGGCAAGCACAAGGTCGTGAGTTCAGTTCCCGGTACCGGAGAAAAACCAAAAAAAATAAATAAGTAAATAAAGAACACATCTCATATTCTTTCAGTTGAAAATAGATTTCCAACTGGAATGTCTAGACAACTAACAACAACAACAACAAAATCAAACAACCAAGTAAACACAAGGAGAAACCCAAAACTCTTATTGAAATAATTATAAGACAAAACTAATGTACACAGTGTATGGCCTTGATTTACATATTTAGGAGGCCAATTAACTTATTCAAAATGGTCTACTCCAGTGATATTAAATACACCGTTAAGATTAAAAATAGAATATTCCCAAGGTTAAGTAACAAGAAAAAGTTGATAAGATTTTGGATTATTCAGTGCTTTTAGACTAATTTTTTATTTTCCTGAGGACAAAACCAGTATAAATAAGATATATACTTTTCTTCTTCATTTTTAAAAACAGAATATATGCTTGTGCATACACCAAATAAATATATATACCACCAAATATATATCTATATCTATCTATCTATATAAACATATATAGATAGATATATAAGACGCTTCTTTGTGGAAAATACCAGTTTATTACTTTCAAGCTCATGTAGATTTAATTAGGGAAAAGGAAGGTTAAAAAAAGTAATTATGTACATTTCTAATCTCTTTTAACCTTCCTTAATGGCAGGATCTAATTATTGGTACCAGAGGGAATGTAATAAGAGTAATTAATAGGCTGTGAAAAAAAATCCAAGTACCTTTATGTGTCCTTTAATATTACACAATATTAGCTGCTCATGTGGAAGTCCTTTAACTCACCTAGGCCACTCCAGATACACACTTTACACACCTAAACATTTCTTGCAAAAAATAATGACCAAGTTCACATTTGAAGATTATTTGTAGCTGTAATGTCTGCCATATTTAGTGAATACAACAGAGTAAAAGAACCAAAAACCTCCACATAGGCATGAATGACAAAGCTGACACAATATAAAAGGGTGACAGGATGGATGGAATAGAGAGAAGTAGTTAGCCAGGCTTCTTCCTGAAGTGACTGAGGCTCATGCATGCGCCAGACTAATCACTCAATTGAAATTCCTGTAGAAAAACACACCAGGCCCTCTTTAGCTGCAGAGTATTATTCCAAGACCATCAGGGGTAATCAAGAATACTGAACCTAATATGACCTATATTCTTTCTTACTTGAACATATTTATGATAAACTTTTACCTTTTCTTTAAAGGAAGCAAGCAATTTATGGCTTCTCTAAGGCATATTGAAATTGCTAGCACCACTACCCTTTGGCTCCAGGAAAACTGGTAAGTAAAATAAGGGTTAGCTGAGCACGCACTGTGACGTCCTGTGATGGCAGCTGATCTGAGAGCCGAGACACTGCTAAGGGTGGGCTAATGGAGTCACACAGGCAGCGGGATGAGGGGGGACAGTGGATTTCATCACGCCTCTCAGAATGACACTCAACCGGTAAGACTGCTACGCTGCTCATTTCTGGAATTTTCCACCGAATATTTTCAAGCCTTGGTGGTCTGTGGGCAACTGAAACTACTGAAAGTAAAACCACGAACAAGGAGGGAGGCTATCGAGCAAATCCTTAGATGTTATGCATACTCAGAGAAATGCAGGAAAAAAACAACTCAGGGACTTTAAATTAACAGCATTTCCAGTTCTGCTGTCCTTGGGTTTTGAGAGGCAAAGGCAGATCTCAAGTTCACAAGTCAGAAGATATGCTATGGAGCATGAGTAAGTGTACCATTTCTTAAGGCATTTCCTGTAGTCCACATGACAGCAGGTCCACAGTAGAAAATGGGAAGTTTAAAAAGACCTAAGGAGCCAGGCGTGGAAGCGCACACCTGTAATCCCACCACTCAGGAGGCTGAGGCAGGACTGCCACCTATGCAGTGAGTTCAAGGCCAGCCTGAATTACATAGTGAGACCCTGTCTCAAAAAAGGCAAAAAAGCCAAAAACACCAGACCAAAGGCCTGATACTTATATTTTCATAGTAGTACGGCAAAGAAAAACTGGTAGAGAAAATCAGATCCGCTTTACAGTAGTTCAGTGCATTTTGTCACCACGTTCATTTTGGAAGACATGAAGAATGTGTGATGAGATTCAGGCCCTGTAACTCGGTCTGCTCTTGGAGTATAGCTGTTTCATTACTATGTACTAAAGTGTGTTTCTCTTCGGGTTAGTCCTGCACGTAATGTGTAGCACTTCTCAAATGTATGATCTGTCTTTTACCAGCTTTTAAAAACTCATCTCCTCAAATACTGTTTTTCCACATTCTTTTTTAGCTTCCTGAGACTCAAAATGTACCCATCCCAGACTTCTGTAACTGTGTCCTCTATGTCTCTTCCACTTCTTTCCACATTCTCCATCTGTCCTTTTGTGCATGTGAAGAAACTGGTACAATGAATCACTAGTTTTTAATTTCAGTAAATTCTACCCTTTTGGTTCTACAATATTAGTTTGCCTCATTTTAAGAGAATCCAGTTCCTTGTCAAATTTTCTACATTATCTACTTTGCTGAAATTAATCACAGTTAAAAATTTAAAGTTGTTATTCAATACAGTAAGTTCCATTCTAGAAAAACGTTCCTAAGTCTGACAAAGTGAGTCTTACGCACCTTTCACACAAATATACAATATAAACTACAAAAAACCCGAACACACACACACAAATACAGTAAATCCCTGACTAAATAGTAGCACTGTACATTACTGCACTGTACAGTAAACACCCCGTAGCACAACTGTGATAATGTCCAGCAGACACGTGAGCTACTTCTGTGATTTGTTTGCATGTACAAACATTTGTTTGCAGATACAAACATGCGTGGTCCGTTTGTATCTGTGAAAGTTCACAACTTGAATGTTACTAAGTCAGGGACTTACTATAATTCCAAGCTCTGTAGTGTTTATGGATCACCGCTTCTCTGTTTTCCTCCCTATCGGCTTTTAGTCACTTGCCTGTGTCTCCTGGCACCCTTAGCACAGCCTCGCGAGGGTCTCAGGTGAACTGCTCGCTGTTTGATAGAGCCTCTTTTTTGTTATGCTTGCCAACTGCAAGTTTTGTAGCTCAGCCCCAACAGCATGTCAAAACGCTGCTTTGCATCGTATCTCTCGGCAGCTACCTTCAGGCTGGTTTCTGAGCTGCTTAGTCCATAGTGTAGAAACTGGCAAACTCTGAAGACAGGGGCTACACAAATGATTTTGTTTCCCTAGCTCAGTGAGTGCTGAGAATTCTGAACTTCCAGCTGCTGCTTGCCTGCATGCCATGAATGCAAAAGAGAGGTGGAGAAGCCCAGTGCTCCATAGCACGCTTGCCACTTTCTCTGGGACCTCAGACCCTCGGCTCCTGGCTGCCTTGTTTGTTCCCCAGGACTTCCAATCAGCCGTTACCGTACTTAACCCACCAGGACGGCTCGGTCTGACGTAGCTACACTGTCACAGCCAGAACCAGCAGACTCCTCACTTCATTGTACTTTTGCCATTTGTCAGAATCCACTAAAATGTAATACTAGGATGAAAGAAGTTCAGTAGTATTTAAAAGCACAAATAACTAAATGAGTAAAATTTGCTACCGGAAGAAAATTTAAAATTCAGTGACATTTTGAAAGCTAGACGACTTTTCAATTTACTTTTAATAATCTACAAGATGGAATATTTTATGTAAATGTCAAGTGAAATACGTGGGCTTTACAGTCTCCCTGCGATAACGTAAGTGCAGTGCCTCTTCACAGCCATTTACCCCAAGTGTGCTTAAATGTGAACCGCCGACCTGACTGCAGAAGTGAAAGCGCTGTGGAAAGAGGGTACGAAGCCGCGGCAGAGGCAGGTTACTGGGCGTGACTGTACCTGGCTAACTTCCGTTTCTTCTTGGCGGCAGCTGTCATTGCCATGTAGGACGGCATCGAGCTTGACACAGGTATGGGGTGTGTGGTTGAGAGCGAAGGCGGGGCAAGCCTGTCACGAAACAGTGAAAAATAAAACACAAAGACAGTAACTCTGGTTTATACTACAGAGACAAAAGGCACAGATAATTGCACAACTAGAGAACAGAGTCCGTTACTATAAAAGTTCCCTCACTTGTGCTAGGGTTTTGCTTTTTAAATACCATAGGCAGACGTGCTATTAAGAAATTTCTGCATTCCCCACAGCACAGAAAGGTGTGACCATGTGGATGAACGTTTGCTGAGGTAACATACAGCCCACCACTCCTCAGATGTATGAAAATCAGGGGAAAGGGGAACCTCCCTTGGTAGAGATGTTAGTGAGCAAGAGCGAGGGCGGCGGCCCTGCAGCGCTGGCCTGCGTTAAGGAGCCACAGCGTACAAGAGCACACTGTGTCCTAAAGTCTCGCGCAGCTTAATGCAGGTCACGTGACTCGATACCAAATTTAACGCTTGCAGTGGATTCAAGCTCAGATAATTAAGACTTAGACAAATACTGCTTTGTAATCAGGGTAGCATACTTGATCTAAGAAATAAATATCGCTAAAGAAGAAAAAGGAAGACAAGTTTAAGGGCTGTGTTTAAAAAAGAAAAAAGAACTGGCAAACATTCTCTTCTCATACCTTTCCAAAACGTTTTTGTTGTTTGGTAACGATTCTTGCTCGGGTAATTTACTATTCAGACTCCTGGCATCTTCACAGATAGAAAAGGTCGAGTTCAAACTGGCCTGTCCACGCTTTGCTCTCCAGTGAAGAGGGGTGTCTGTCTCGCCTGATGTGGCCAGAGGATTACCACTGCTTCCACGTGAGCTGACGGCTGGGAAGCTTGCAGTCTGTGGGCTTGGTTTTACCAAGGCCACTGGAGATGGATATGGAACAGTTTTTCTATAGTTCTCTGGAGTATACAAAATAGGCTGAAGTTCTTTGGTGAGAGAGTCATTGAGCTGCACAGTTTCAGACTTTTCCGTATGTTTTGCTTTTAAGGGGGACGGCATTAATTTTCTCCGAGTTCTTTTGTGTGGAGGAATTTGAAGCAGATTCGATTCACCTGAAGATGTGCCTGTTCAATAAAATAAAGAACTTCAACCCTGTTGCCTCATTTGGCAATAATACCATTAAAAATTGCTAATAATATGTACTTTTCTGCCAACAGACAGAAATTTGAAAGTAAGTAAGTTAGAAAGGAAGAAAACATGGTTTAATGCTAAAATCCTTTCAATAAAGTTAACTTACCAGAAACTTTATAACAAAAGTAAATGATAAATTCCTAATATTAACACCAACTTACAAGTATTACTCAGTGTCTTGAGACACCGAGAAATCATGAAAACAATTTTCGAACCAAGTCTACCAATTCACAAGCAACTGCCGACTTTCACACTTGACTTGAGTGTAAGACAACAGAAACACACTTAGCATTTGTACGCAAGGAGGTTAGTATTTGTCCTACTGTAGCACATCACCTGACTGTTAGTACTAGTTGAGTGAAAGTGTAGTCCACCTTAAAAAGAATGGCAGTAAGCAGTCAAACCCCAGGCTAAGGGCAGAACTGTATGCTATGATGAATGGTATATGGCTGACTCAGCGTACTAGTTGCTTGGTTGTCTCCCATATCATACTCACTCAGAATTTGCAAAAATCAGATTAATAAGAAAGGTAAATGAATGTAACTGGAAGGGTTTGGGCATTATAACTCTCATCACTCTGTAAAAGCCTGTTCCTCAAAAGTCATGATGACCTCTTCTCCAGCTTCTGCAGCTTTCCAGGCTCATTCCGACCACTCCAACATCTGTGTTATTCCCTTCCTCCTCCACCCAGGAAATGTGTATGATTCTCTACGGCGCTGTAATTCACCCTCTAACCCACATGTTTTCTTACTTCCTTTTACCACTACTTTCTTACATATCCGGGTCTCAGATAACTAGTTCTCTCTTGAATTTGCTGACGTCTATGAATCTCACTTCTCTCACATTTGTAGCTACAACATAACACTGTGTCATTCTTCCCATTCAAGGCTTTTGGGAACCCTTAACAGGAACAAAATATCCAGACATTTTTAGCAAAAGAATTCTTGGTCCTTGCTCCAAATTAAGAGACAAATTGTTTTGTTAGAAAGAACTTAAGTTTGGACTCCAACAGTACTAGATACACTTAAATACTTCAATATTTAAAGTACTTAAGGAACATCTCCAACGCCTTTTCTTAATGCTCCCCACGGCGCACTGAGTACGTATGTGCACGTGTGCTTCAGAGCCCGCTGTGCTTGTCTCTCACTCGGTGACTGACAGCTCCCATCTGCTTACCTCATGGTGGCTGACAGGAAGTGCCTCACCTTGGAGTGGACCGCTCAACAAAGAAACCAGAATTTATTATTTCTGCGGTATTTTCAAATCATGAGGTAAAATTCCCAACTGATGTTATATTCACTTTATTATGGTAATGCTAACTTACACAGCATAAATTTCACATATTTCAATAAAGCAATTCAAATTTTCAACCAAGTCAAAAAAATACATATATATCAGTCACCAATAGTATATGCATTATTCTTGTTATGTTAGTTGGCGGTATGGCTAGGTTGACAATTACCCTCTAGGAAATACAATTTAAAAACAGGAAGAAAAATATCATCCCTGTTCTACTAAGGAATTTTACTTTTCTGAGAACTAGATAAATGAGATCTAGATCTTAAAATAATTTTCCACTCCCTTTAACATGACATTTGTCAAATTTTCCATTACCAGATATTTTTATACTAATGCTGCAGTGTAAAGACAGTTACTTTTCTCCACTTGCTGCTACCACCAATTTGGTGGCTATTAATAGCTGGAAGATTAACTTCTTTTCCCATGAGAGGCAGCAGGGGGATGGAGGATAGAAAACTATATCGAGGATAGAGAACTGAATCGGGAGTCAGGAGACATGAATTCTATTTCTGGCTTCACCAACGACTCACTTAGTGACCTTGGGCAAACTCACTTAAAGCAGTGTGGGCACTAAACCCCCTAGTGAAAAGGCGACACCATGTTTTTATGAACAGGGAATTTTCTAGGCTTAGCTGACAGAAACACTTAGGGTTCAAGGGAAGCTCTTAAATAGAAATATGCTTCAACTGTTAGCATTAGAACTTTCTCTTTTTTTTTTTTGGTCGGTGGGGGTTTCCTGGTGCCAGGAATCGAACTCACAACCTTGCACTTGCCAGGCAGGTGCTGTACCGCTGAGCTAAATCCCCAGCCTCAACATTATAACTTTCATGGGAAAGGTAATTTACTTCCCATTTATCCATCAATAACTGCCTTACAATGATCTCTAAAACAGTACATTTCAAATACTGTCTGATTTTCAGTTGATCAGGTAAGCAAAGCTGACTGTAAACTGTGATATAAACCAAATTATTGTTAAAATGAGAACATGTGTTACCTGCAAATGCAGGTTTTATAACAACATTAAAAAAATGAGAACAAGACAGACCACAAATTTTAGGAATAAGGGTCACCCAGAGTCACCATTTCTCTTGTACATATCTAGAGGGGCCGCCTCAGGGTGGTGACCGGGCAGGGTCCCTCCACACGGACCAAATGCTTCCTGACAGCTCGTACAGAACACAAAAATGGAAACCTTCCCACAAGACACTGAAGAAATAATCACCTGGCCTCTGGGATAATCTAACCACAAATTCCACTCTGAATTCGGGATGACCACACTAACAATCTGTCAGTGGAAGGAATAGTCATGTCACAACGGTACATCTTCAGCTATAGCTTTCTGGTCCTAGAGCAAGCTGCAGGTGAAACACAGTGATGTAGTGGTTAACAGGGACAAACATATTATTACTTTATTGGGTGTGAAAGAAGACATGCTTCAGACATATAGCATGTACAGAACACAACTCTAGAAAATTCTCCACTTTTTAAAATCCTCTGAATTGTTCAATTCAAAAAAATAATATGAAGAGGCAAAAGGCCGGTGCAGCACTAGCCAGGGCTGACTAGTTGCTAAAAAAGGTTCTGGAGATGACTAGAGCAAAAAAATATGATTTAAAGATTTAGGTAAAAATTAAACAGTCACTCCACTGTAACTAACATAAAAGGATAATGATTCCACTTGTTAGTTCTTTTATATTACTACATGTTTACATTCCTTGTGTGGAGTTGGTACATGTATATAACACATCTTAATTCTTTTCTTTTCATCCTAAAACATGTACTAACCACCTGACATTTCATTTTGAACGTAATTCCTAGGGTATACAAACATAATAAACTATGTTTCAGGCAAGCTCTACACCTTAAGGGCATCTAGCAACTGGAGAGCATTGGGTCAGGAACACTAGAGGTCATCAGCTATAAGAACTAATGGGTAGGCCGGGTCTGTGTCTGTTAAGAGATGTACTGTAGTTTTCCATCAGAGGAAAAGGGTGCACAGTAAATTTCCAGAACAGCAGCTTTGGGGTAGTTGTCTAGATTCCCCTGATTCAGTTTCAGAAAACAATCTCTTAGGACTGCACAATCATTGGGCCAATAGAGCAGAATGATAAAGAAAGAAACTGGAGGTAGAACACAGTTCCCTTGGAAAAGTCAACAGGAAAGGAATCAACACCGTTGCAGGCTCAGAACAAGAGACCCTTAGAGAAAAGATAATCACTGAAATACCCTAGCAATGTGGATGCAACACGGGGGGAGGGGGGCAGGGAATTAAAAATGCGTTCTAGAAACTGGGATAGAGACGACTGGCAGCCACTTAGGAGGACAACAGGCCTTTCCTCCAGTTGAAGGAACCGGCTCAGTGCACCATGCACGGGCGTACAGGAGGTAGTTGGAAGCAATCTGTTTCTAGATCGTCTTTTTGGGACTTTTATGCAGTCACATATTGCAGCTTACTGCATTTCTCCTGCCTTGCAATAGTTATGACCCATGGGATGTAAGTGATAATAATATGAATAATATCAACACATTCACAAGAAGAAGTCACTCTACCATTTTTACTGTAGGACGATCATTTGTCTTATTTATGAAAGGAAAAAAACAAAAAACCTGTGGCAAGAGCTACAGATGACTGTACCTTCTAAAGAATCATGCCGGGCATGGTGGCACACACCTGCAATTCCAGCTACTCAGGAGGCTGAGAAAGGAGGATTCAGAATCCGAGGCCAGTCTGGGCAGATTAGCTAGACACTGTCTCAAAATAAAAAAATGAACATGGGTGGGGATGTAGTTCACTGGCAAGCATAAGGCCATGGGTGGGGGAATTCACTATTATCTAATATTCACTAAGCCGTGTTCCCGCCATGCAGGTATTGGGAATAGAACAGTAAATAAAAGAGGTATAAAACTGTATTTTTGAAGGGAGAAGACGGATGACAACAAATAAATTAACTGGCTGATGGGTAAGTTGTGAAGACTAGAAAGTAGACTGGCACAGAATGACGAGAGATTAGAAGGGTATGGGAAGGCCGTTCCAAGATGGGATTGACGATCTCAGGCCCCAAAGGTTATGAAGGAGCCACTGCTACAAAAATGTGGGAAAAGAGGCAGAGTAAATAACAAGTCCACAGACCTAAAAGGCGACCATCACTTTGCTGAGCTCCAGGAAAATAGGCTACTGTGACTGAAGTGTAGTAAGTCAGAGAGAGCAGAACTGAAAAGCAGCTACAGAGCTCAAAAGGGGCCAGCTTATCTTAGGCTTTATGGACAAGATAAGGATTTTGATTTATTCCGAGTACAAAGGAGTAGCTGGAAGATCTGAAGTGTGAACATGAGGTGGTCTGCTTGATGCTTAAGAAGAAGATTGCTTTGCTTGCTGAATGGAAGATGGAGTCTGAGTAGGTAAAAGCGGAAACAGGGAGATCGGTAACAAGGCTATTGGCACAGCTCAGGCAGGACATACTGAGGCAGACGATAAGTGTGGCAGTGGCAGCGCTGTGACAATTAATCAGCTACAACCACACCCTGGAAGCCCATCACACGCTTACTGACAAAAGCATGTGTGACAGGGAGTAAAGACGAAGAGCTCACACAGGGAGTCATACGTGGGCACCCTCGGGATTCGTGGGGATTAGGCCCACTCTGCCCTTGAGTCTCAAAGCTTGCACTCAAGTCTCTTAAATATAAAATTGGGTAATATTTGTACATGACCTCTGCGAATTCTTCCATGTACTTTAACTCATCTCTCTAGATTAAGTACTTAGAGTTCCTAAAACAATACTATACAGATTAAACCACCACCAACAGTCGCCTGTCCATGTTTAGTACTGATACACTTTCTCTCCCCAAATATTTCTGATCCAAGGTTGATGAGTCTGAGGAGGTGGAGGGCTGACTATTAATTCTACACGGGTGCGTTAATAGACACTGACAACTCTCCCTGAGGCCACAATCCCTCACACGTGTTATTCTTTTAGCTCTGCCATTCCTTGTTCTACAAACCTCCTTCTTGTCACCTCTGCACACCAGGCTCAAGTTCCCGCTGTCTCCACGGAAGCCCTGATCCAACTAACTGCAGACGTTCTGGGAACTGCTTCCTTCCCTCTCGAGTTGGATGCTCATGGACTGGCAGCAGAAACTCTCTGGGATTTGAAGAGGTGATTTCCTACTCAGAGATGATGTATATTCATCTCTACAATAGATTTATCCTGTTTTTGACACAGACATACTATGATTTCAGAAAAAAAGGACTAACTGCTACACTAATACCTTGTTCAGTTCTTTAAAAATAAGTCAATGCATTTTAATACATGTTTAACAAAGCTTGAAGATGCAAAGTGCAGTCTTTTAATGACTGCATGATTTTTCTTTTTGGCAGATGAGGAAGTTAGGAAGCCAAAGAATACTTGAAGAGCTTCTCTCCATGGGAAATGGGCTTTCTTTTTCATTGTCTTATTAAGAAATATCCACAGCATGAGACAACAGATGAAGGTTAACTCTATGAAAGACAGCCAGGTAACATGGGCAGGAGCATCTAGCTTTCCATCCAGATTCTTCTAAAAACGACCATGAGATGAAAACAGGGGAATGCTTGGTTAAGTGTTGCTAGTAGAAGAGTATCACCTGCCTACCAGAACAGTACAGGACTTTCTGAAGGGCACTGTGCAGCTAGGAATTGAAGACAGGAAGGCACAGCGGAGAGTAACTTATAATAATCCCTACCCTTCATCCTTTAGTGCTATCTCAGGAAATTAAGAAGACAGTGGCAGATATCACGAAAGTCCCTTAAGTTAAGGCTGGCATGAGGAGGTAGGTAGGATGGAGAGAGAAGGTGAGCTCAGACTACATATCCAGAACAAAGGTAACATCTCAGGACCAGCAGTGGT
This sequence comes from Chinchilla lanigera, assembly GCF_000276665.1. Classification (NCBI taxonomy): domain Eukaryota; kingdom Metazoa; phylum Chordata; class Mammalia; order Rodentia; family Chinchillidae; genus Chinchilla; species Chinchilla lanigera. The sequence continues at coordinate 7,074,415 of NW_004955476.1, forward strand.
ACTACTACGATGTCCCATGACCCAGTCCTAGCTCAGCTATTCCAGAGCAGAAAGGAACACAAGACAGAACATGCTAACCCTGGGGGCGTGGGACACAGGACATGTGCACGAGATGCTCTTGGGCAAACCTAGAAAAGTTCTACCTGAGAGTACTGGGACACTGCTTCCTTTTGCATGGTCCTGCACTGTTAGATCTGTAAACAGTAACACGTTTTCCTCAATTCTTTTTTCCTAGTAAGACAGGGTCTCACTAAGTAGCCTAGGCTGGTTTGAACTTGTGGGCTCATGTCATCCTTCTGCATCACCCTCCTGCGTTGCTGGACTACAACGATGTGCTGCCATCCCAGCTTTTCCTTCCTTCCTTTTGTAAGCACAAGTATACTTACAATGAGCAAACAGAAAGTATGATGTGAAAGGACGATACAGGGGGAAGGGTGCCCTACTCTTCACCACCACAATGCTGAACACTTGGGCTATTAAATCAATTAGGCAACAATGAATCAAAACATGGATTTTTTCTTTTTTGTACTGGGAACTGAACTTATGACTTCAGGCCTGCCAAGCAAGTGCTTATGCCACTGAGCTATATCCCCGGCCCTTAACATGGAACATTTACACCTGCATTGTAATTTAAAACTATTGCTCATAGATTTGACGATATGGGAAAAGCCTGTTAAATAAAGCAGCATATAAATTTTATGTACAGCATGATCTCAATTTCGACAAACCAGAAAGAGAGAAAAAAAAATCAAAGTATACAAAGATAAATCCCACAAGCAAAAAAGGCAGAAAAAGTCAGAGGAAAGAAGTCCAAAAGAAATATGGCAAAATTCATCAACTTCTTAGGTAGATTACAGCTGAGAAAATTTGTTTTATATAATAAATCTATATTGCTTCCAGAAAATTACAAATCACAACATATAAAACAAAACAAAAAACCCAGGAGCAATGTTGGAGGAGGGGGTGGGTACGAAGCCAGTAGTAAGAAGCAGGTTTGTCAGGCCTTCGAGGGCCTGGAGGGCGAGGGACCTTCGGAAAGTCTGGGGCAGCGCTGACACAGAAGGGGCTGAAAGGGCACCAGGCGGGAAGCAGGCGGGCCAGATTCCCTCCCTGCTGTGCTGACCGCCGACCGCCACCGCAGGCCTGGCCTCACTCTGTGTGAAGACCCAATTTTGCTTTCTGGACAAGTTGTACACTTGGGGGGATTAAATAATTACTTAAACAATGGACATATGCGGATTCCTGCCCCAGTTCTCTGAAAATCCTGGGAGCTGGCTTTATAGAGCCCCTAAGTGAAGCATCAAGTTCTTTTTAAGCGAAATATAAAATGAAAAAGAGCTAGATACCGACAGTGGTAGGCTTCCCTAAATTTGCTGGAGAACACTATTAGCAAAGCTTTGTCTATGGGTCCTGCCCTGCCCTTTATAATGCTTATCCATTACTAGCTCAGGAAATATTTAAAAAGATCTACAGGATGCTCTAAGGGATCGTCCACCAAATTAAAAACGTACACTTTTGGGTAGTTTGGTTAGTGTCCCATTAATCTGTTTCTGCATTATGGCTAAACACCCTACTTTAAAAAGCTTGCTTACCAGAGACACACACAGGCAAAAACATTTTGCTGGGATGCTCAAGTTCTAGAGGCTTCTAAAAAGACTTCTATTAAAACCAATTTTAAATTAACTGTAACAATAGTGCGGCAGTGATTAGACAAAGAACACGAACATTTTCATTATTAATAGTCCAGCTTCTAAACGTTACAGGCACTGCAGTGTGAGCGTACCGGCGCTTGTGTTTCAGGAGTACTGTGCACACAAAGTATGTGTTTAAGGGCTGGATGCTGCGCAGCAGTAGAGTGCTTGCCTAGCATGCACGAGGCCCCGGGTTTAATACCCAGGAGCTGGGGAAGCGTGCGCCACACCTTAAACACAAGACAAAATCAACGGAAGCTATAATAAAAATAGAATTAATTTTTCCTGACTTACTAAATTACACTTGCTTAGTGGTTACATCAAATTATGAATAAATATTTGGTGCCTGGTTAAATGCCTGGTAAAGAAGTAGAGAAAATTTAGATACGCATTTGCCATTTCCTATTTCTTTCAAATTTCTAGTATTTTAATACTAGTGTAATGAAAGCAACACAGGCATTTTTACTTTGATAATGAAATACAGGAGTGTCTGATAAAGAAGTAAATGTAAAGAAAACCCTTTGATAAATTGACTGCATATACTTGTCCCTTAAGGGAAATATATAAAAATGTATTTATTGGTTATATTCTTCTCTAAGCAAAATGTCTACCTGTGAATGTAATCTATTCCAATATTTATATGCTTCAAATATTTCATTTTTTTCTAAGAAGTGTATCCCATAGACTTGGCTGAAGACTGAATTGTTTCTAGAAAAAAAAAGTTTTTTCATGTCTATCTTCCTAAAAATGTTACTAAGGAATGTTGATATTTTCATAATTTTAAAAGATTTAAAAATAATTTTTATTATAAAAATTTTCTTAAATGTAAATTAGAATTGTTACACATATTTATACATATAACATTAATGTATAAAAAGACACATATTACTTTTTACCTGATTCTGCTAAAGTAATTAACTAGGCCAAGACAGAAGAAATAAGGTAGTAAGCTAAATCTTTCTCACACATAGAAATAGCATTTACACACAGATGAGTCCAGAAATAGCAGTACAACATAGTACAGAGAAACACTGGGTAAATACTGGAAGACTGCTGAGGTATCAGCAAACATTTCTATAGAAAACAGAAATACTGTTTTACGTCCATTTTCTTAGGAGTAGTTTGAAGCAATATTGGTATATTTTTACATTTAAATGGTTCTCATAATAAGAAATGTCCTTGAATTAGCGCACTGAAAATGACAAATCACGTCCAAATAATTCTAAACCAAATGCCTGATTGTTACTTCAGCCCTATATAGGAGAAAAAATCCCCTTCAAGGTACAAATGTTGTGTAGGAGCGAAAAGAACCAAGTAATACAACCCCGTGCCAACTTTGTAAGAGTCCTGCCTCACAGGAGTGCTACAGTCACCAGGCGGGCTCCCCACTTTAAAAGGGCATCTAACCACTGAGGAACTCCACAGCAAGAGAGCCGCAGTGGCAACAACCTCCCCCACAGAACGAAAATTCAGTATTGGGTGACCTTAGGGGGAATTTATACTTCTTAATTTACAGTTTGTTTACTGCCAAAAAATGACACGCTCAAAGGGGTAATATCAATCACATTTGTGGGTGGCGCAGTTGAAGTAGCATCTCCTGTCTTCCAGTTTACTGCTCATTTACCCGGAGGTCAGTCAGGTAAACCGAGTCACACAAAGTAGTGACATACATGATTAACATAATGACCCACACAAATCATACTCACTTCACAGACCCCCAAATGTGAGTAGATGGTAACATAGTGCTTCTTCCCCCAATGAGATGCTATCATCTGACTACTGTGATTAGAAAAGAAAATAAGCGGATTACATATGGATACCTTTGTGACTTATGGCTGGGTTACGTAACAGCTAAACATCTGAGCATGTGCTAGGCCAGGGTCCAATCTCCAGCACGTAGCATCGCTGGGCAAAGGCTCCAGCACTCATGCACGTATACGCAACCATGTCTTTGTACCTGTGTGTCAGTCTGTCTAGCTGAGAAAAGTAGTGCTATAAAATTAGTAAGAAAAGAGATAAGTGAAAAACCAGGAAAGGAAATGAACAGGTGGCTCAGAAGTAATTATAATTAGACTAAGAGCACAGGACAAAATGCTCACTATCATTACCCATTTATGATGGGACTGTACAAGTTATAACAGATACGGGGATGTAATGTGACAATACCAAGTGCTTTAAAAATGTACATAGTCCTTGATGTGGACATTCTACCTCTAGGGACCTAGCCTAAGGAAATAATTAGACAAGCTGCAAAATAAATACAAACAGATGTGTACTGGGGTGCAGCTTTTAAGAGCAATAAAGTGAAAACAAAATAAATGTTTGTTAGTAGGGGATTAAATAAATATGCATCTATTAAAAATGACTTACATTCATATTTATTAATAGGTAAGTGTGTCCCAACAAGTGGTTGAGTAAAAAAAAAAAAGGCTAGTTTTGAGCTATAGGTATAACAGATCTTACTGTTTTTATTTTTTAAAAGAAAGCAAACTACATACATACACTTAGAAAGAAAAAGTCCAGGAGGCTATTAAAACAAAATATTAACACAAGTTAATGAAAAATATCTTATTTTTATTGGCTTGACTTATTCTCAAAGTACGGTTAAACATTTATTGCCCAAATAACATTTAAAACATTACCGAAAGGGGCCAAACCCAGAAATGAATGTTTCCAGCTATCAATAAAGTTATACAGCTAAGACAGGGTGCTACTAATTTCTATTGGTTTATTGAAAGGAACAGTTAATGCTTAATTTTTTGATCAGTTTTGCAAGCCTGTACCTGGTAATCTGAACAACTACTTTGAAGATAACTAAATGTAATATAACAACCATTATTAATATCCTATCATCTTTGAAATCTTTTAATTTTCCTATCATCTTTGAAATTCTGTATCAGTTTTAATGCTTTTAAAATTTTTTTTAATTCCCTTTAAAAAAAGAGTTAAAGTGTGTCGGCGAGAGGAAAGGTAAGAGAGAAAGGTAAGGCGCTGCAACAGCAGCATGAAGAAGCAGACACAGCACGTGGAGGAGTACACGTCAGGCAGGCCACACTCACGCATGGGAAAGCTGCTCAGGGACTCTGCAGGGCGGGGTGGGGCCGGCTGCTGTGCCCGCCGCCCGACTCTGACCGGGCAAACCCTCGAAGGGCCCCCTAAATACACTGCACCCGAGGAGGAAGATATCGGTGGCAGTGCAGAGGTCCAACTGGTGAGGAGAGGCGACAAGAACAGAGGCCAGTTTAGACGTCACTCCAATTTCTCACTTCTTTGAATTTTCTCAAAATGTCATAAAAAATTGAAATAAACACCATTCTTTTCTCCCTCTTCGTTTCACGTAAATCTCTAAGACACAACTACTGACTGACAATTCATGTGGTTTCATAATGTAAGGGGCTCTACATTTATTTTTTATTCTGACTATTTCACAGATGGTTCCTTTAAATAAAGTGACTAGATAATTTATCACTAATGAGTTTACAATCCCTCTAATAAAAAATGGACAGGCCTTTTGAGGTCATCTTTTGATGTGCCACATCATGTGTTCGGAATGATTTTACCCAGAGGAACTCATTTATCAAAAGCTTAAGACTGCAAATGTTAAAAGATTTAGAGCTGTACATTAGCGTAAAAGGCGAAATGCAGTATTTAGCAAACATGAGTCACAGGCTGCGAAGGAGGGCTCATGACAGGCAGGCAGTGATGAATGAGATTAGATCTAATCGAAGCCAGGTCCAAAGGATGGCAAGCGTTTCTCTTTTGCCAGCACTCCTGTTAATATGCATGCAAGGAGGTATTTTTGGAAACTATTATAGATCAAAATTAGGTGGCAAAGTTGTAAGGTGAAATCAAGTATTAATATATGCATTTCAATAAACACTTCTGGGCTGCAAATGATTGATACAATTACTGAACTAATCATAAATCTGGATTCTTTCTAACAGCCTTGTGACTCATGGAACTCACAGTTGGAAAAGATACAGGTGAAAGAATTGTAACTATGTGAAGGATACGCAAGCACAAGGCAGCAGCAAGTTGGCCGAACAGGCTCTTGCAGTGCACTTGTGCCGGCGCTCTGGCTTTTATAGCAGCAATGCCAGTGCCCACAGTATCAGCTACACACAGAACATTACGAAAGGGAACACCGATTAGAAAATCGTTGTAGTCCCTTAAAAAAAGTCCCGCACTTCATGAGTAATAAACCAACCATAACCTTTTGATATTTGCCTCTGCGGGAAATAGCAGAGATCATGTTTCCTGCTCAGTTTCATTTCCCAGTATGTATTCAAACTTACTTCAGAAGAAAAAAGGTACAAGGGGAAAAGCCTTTAATTTACAGCAATATTTGCAGTTGCAGATGAGTAACTGAACACTGGCTTATGTATGTAGGGAGTAAGGGTCACATGAAATGTATCTAGGGCCATTAGCATGACTTAAACTATTGGTAATGATTCCATTTCGTTGCCGAGTATGAAAAAATGTGGACGATTTATATTTGTTACATGAAGTAGTAGAACAGAGCTTACCTATTTTTTTAAAACATGACTTTTCCTTATCTTTGAGTAATTTGAGGGAAAATTTAAACTCTATATTCAGTCAGAACTCTATGTTCAATAAGAATATCTGTACTATAACAGGCTGGTTTCTACTAGGATCTTTTATTGTGCTTTTAAGATACCACTGACATGGGCTGCAAAACTTTTAAAAAAAGGAAAGGTTAGAGACAGAAATATTACTAAATGTGAGTTTCCAGATGGATAATGAGGAAATCTTGACTTTTTATTTAATGTCAGAAATTTTATCAGTTCCATAAATAAACTTGCTGATGGCACCCGCATCCTGCCCAGCACTGAGTGAGCTTTCGGTTTTCTAGAACCAAAATGGGTGCATGTTTTACCCTAGGTCAGTAGACATGCAACATAAACATCCACCCCAAAATTGTGATACTGGCAAAGTATTAAAACGGACAAAACAAAAATTTGGATTTTTCCTCAATAACTAATAGAAGTTTATTAATAAGGATATTTCTAGAGTTTATTTAGTAGGTATACCAAAGAATATTTTAAAAACTAAGAATAATTAAAGAGTACTAGCTCTGCTACAGATCAAAAAATACTACAATGTATGTGGTACTAAAATATTGACTCCTAGCCCCAGAGAGACAAATAGTCAAAAGCATAGAACTGAAGTTCAAAAAACACAATTACATGACTATAGTGCTGCCTCAGCTCATAAATTTAATTCTTTCCATGGTTCTGGTCGCGAACCAAACTGGATGAGAACAAATCAAATTTCTTATAAGGTCAACGCTGAACGTAGCATGAATTGACTCAGTTATCGTCCCACTTGGTTTGTGCCAAGAGTGGTGGAAGGCATCAAGTCTGTGACCCGAGCAAGGTGCCGCCATGCTGTGTGTAAGTGTAAGGGTGCTGCAGGGGTGAGGTGTGTGCAAGTATGGAAACACACACCCAAGTGTGACGGGCGCTTAGAAAAAAAAGTTAGATTCTTGCTTGTCATCTTTTACCAAAATAAATTAGAAAATGCAGGGGAAAATTTAAAATTTATAGAAGGTCTTTTGAGGAATGCTTTTCTCCTAAAGCACGGAGAAAAGTAAGTTTTATTACATGGCAGTTTGAAAACTTCAGCACTAACATGGACACTTCAGATCTAGTTAGGAGGAAATGATAACATTTACAGGAAGGGTATACTTGCACCATGTGTATTACAGGGAAGAGTTAACATTCCACAGTGCTCTCATCTAGTCCTAAGGCTTTAAATATCACCTAAATGTTACCATCCCTCAAGTCCTGAGTTTCACTTAGACTTCTCTCCTGAATGGCAGATTCTTAGCTGCCTACATGAGGTCTCCACTTGGATGTATCTCAGACAGCTGTAACATGCCGAAACTGAACTCCTCGTTTTCCTGCCCTCTCCATTCTGCAAACCATCTCACCTGGTGTTCCCCATCTTGTTTACGGCCAGTCCTTTCTTTTAGATGTCCATCTCAAAAATCTTAGCAGTCTCAAAACTCTCTTCTACTCTAAAGCCAATGTCAGCAAATCCTGCTGGTTCTACTTCCAAAATACATTGGAGCTGTGTGTGGTGATGGAGGCCTGTGATCCCCACACTCAGGAGGCTGAGGCAGGAGGCTCACCATGAGTCTAAGCCAAGCCTGGGCTACATAATGACTTCAAGACCAGCCTGCACTACATAGCGAGACCTTGCCTCAAAAAAACAACTAAATCCAACCCAATCCAACCAGTAAAAAAACCCTGGACTCTGCCCTCTCACTGACTTCACTGCACATACCTGGAAGGCTGTCCCTGACCTGCCTTCCCCCTCTATTTCCATAGTCCCCACCTTTCCTACTGTCTTTTTGAACAGCCACATGCCTTCTTAGCAACCCTTTGAATATGCCAGGCAAATCCCTGTGGTAGAGATTTTGAACACTGCTTATTTCCCCTCCTGGAAAGATTCTCCCCCTGATATCCACAGGGCTGACTACATGCGCTCCTCCACGCTTTACTAGGGAGATGGATGCTACTCACCACCCTGTGAGAAGCAGTGAATTCCCCTCCTTGCTCCCCTCTCAGCTTCCTTTACTTCTTTCACACAGCATATACCACATTCTAAGACTGTTTCATTTATTATACTTACTTTTTCCTCCACTAGAACGTAAGTTGAATGGAGGTCGGGAGAGTCTGCATTGTACTGTGGCATAATCCTCCGCATCGTGTCCAGCACACAGGAGAAACTCGATATTGATGAGGAAATAAATAGATATCCTCATACTTAAGCCACAGTATGTAAGCCATAATTTTTTCAGAAGACAATTATACCAGAGGATGTTCAAATGAAGGGTGGGCAACAGGAAAAAACACAGACCCTCAAACAAGTAAAACATTCCTATATCCTAGTAAATAAAAATTTTAGCAACACTACTATCTGGCTATTGCTTCACATCTTTAGAAATGCAAACATGAACTGTGCTGTGTACGCTTTTTTCTATTACTACTTTAATTCTAAGACTAGAAACAGTGTTTACAGGCTCACTCATGTGAATCTTTCTTGTTATTCTTCTTTGAGTCTATTCATAATACACACAGCATATGTACTTCATGGAATGGACAAGACATACAAGCAAATAAGCTATGATATCATTTTAACAAAACTGTAAAATAACCAGCCAAAAATTCAACATAATAAAGCCAAAAGTCACCCTCTAAATGTTCCCAAAAGAAAGTACTTATTTATAAAATGCAACATGTCTTTCCTTTTAGAGGTAAATAAAGGTTTTATTGCTGACAAGTATAGTCTATATAATGACAATGTACATGAGATATGGATTTTTAAATAAGGAATAATGACCATCAAATAGCAGGTGGCCAGTATTTCTCAGTGTTGGTGCTAAAACCCTATTTCCTTTCCAACATCTTGAACGCATTATAAAGAAAGAATTAGGCCCCAAAGGTAGAGGAGAATCTGAAAAAAAAAAATTCACTTTCTAAATGTCTCAACTAGATCAAGTCAAATGACAATGTTTTATTAAAGAGAAAATATTATATTAATGGAATGTATCCAACCTCCCTATCACCTTAATATATAATATAGAGCTTTCTGCTATTAATAAAGATGTAGTTAACGCTGACCAACATCTCCTGCGAAGGCAACTAGAGTGTACACAACACACAAAGCACCCGTTGGAGGCCCTGTCTTGCTAACAAGCCTGCGGAGAGCGGAAGTGTCAGGAGGGAGGTGGAGGCTCAGGGCAGTCGTTGCTGCAACCACAGCTGTGGCTCCTGAGTGCTTGTGGATGCCAGAGGGTGGGAGGAAGGGTCAGCCACACTCGAGGCAGAGGGGACAAGCGGCTGTGGGAGGCCACACCCTAGGACACTTCACAGTGGGATACAGAGACAAATTTGAGATTATAAAAGTTTAAAATGTAATACAGTTAAAGTACTGACACACCAGAACAAATACAGGTAAAGCATTATCAAATCAACCAACTTATGGTATCTAGCCAGAATTGAGTATCCAGCCAAAACCACACAAACACAAAAATCCAAAACAAGCAAGACAATCTCACCAACTTAAGATAACAAAAGATGTGTAGCAGAAGATGAAATAATACTGCCAGTAATCTAAGAGCTATCAATTTTGAGATTATATGTTACCATTAGTGCTATCATTATCAGAGTCTAGATAAAGATGAACAGGTATTCTCACGCACTCTAGTATATGTGGGACTAGCGTTATTTCAGATTTTTAATTTTTCTTTAAACTGTGGAATATTTGCATAGACTTTACTGGTTGAGCCTCCTTAATCCAAAGATATTAGATGCTCAAAAAATCCAAAATAGTCTTGTCTTATATCAGTGCTCAGTTTCAAGTTTTAGAGCATTTCAGATTTCTGATATTTGGAGTAGGTATTCTGAACCTATAGCATCCTTGTTCTTAGAGACGAGTTTGATAGAAGATGAATTAAAAAAAATCTCCTCCAACCCGGTAAATTAGTTTCTAGGAATCTGCTACACACGTACAAATATGAACACACAGGTATATTCTTTGCTGCACTGTTTACTAATAGAACATAGGTTACGTAAAGTATGGTTCATCCATTTCTTGGATTCTTAAAACTTAAAAAAAGAGAGGCTAAGTACATCAGATAAGTAGGCTAAACATGTTCATAATGAACTAAATAAATGAAAAGTTACAGACCAGAGTATAACATGTTAATGTTTATGTGAAAACCAGCCAAAAAACTGAAAGATACTTCTCTCTCCTTGTGTCTCTCATTCACACACCTACACCACAAGTCAGAGATTGATAAACTTAACATTAGTTATCTCAAAGACAGCATATAAGATTAGGGCTCTGAGGAGAGCCAAATAGTGCACTTTACTTCTTATTTTCTACACCATTTGAATTACTTTTAACCATGATTATAGATGTTAGCTTTGCAATTAACATACTCCACATATACTTCTTAAAGAGCTAGAAAATGACGTGCCAAAAGAAAAAAAGAAAATCTAAATCGTTAGTCATCTCAAGAACACAGTATGTATTATAAAATACACCATTATATGATTTAATCTTCGACAGAGGATAAATCTTAAAGAGAGATGGGAAGAAAAGCTGTTTCATCAAAAACGGGTACAAGGGCTTTCCTGCCAGAGCTGTTTTGAAGATGACTGTATCCCTGATCTTAGATCCTGCAAAGACACGTGTCAACTGAAATGACTCTGAAGCTACTTTCCATATTAATTCTCGGAAAATAGCCGAGTATATTGCGAATTACCTGTTCTGCAGACTGACATATAAAAGAATTTCTTCAGACATAATGCTACTGTTTAGTTAATAAAATGCAAGCCATACTTACAAGGAATAGACTGAACAGGCACAAGCTGTGGAAAGGTCATCAGAACAGAAATCCCTGGCAGATCCTTTTGGTTGGGAGGTTCAGTAGTCTGATCTGCCCAAACCACCACTTTTTTCCTTTCTACCAAATGTTCAATTTCTTTGAAGTCAGATTCAAAAGCAGCATTTGACAAGCCAGCCTCTTTCAGTGTGCAATACTGTCTCCTTAGGCTTGGAAGTAAAGCATTCAGTACTCTGTTATACAGAAGATAAGAAATGAGAGACAAACACTGATTTTTAAATATATTATTTACAGTTCTTTTATGTTACACCCATAACATTAGCATATCATTGAAATGATTTCCTGTATGTTTTATTTTAGAAAATGTTATTTCAGTGAGACACCTCTACAAGCTTAACACGTTAAGTACACACTAGAAACACTCTCAACAGGGATTGCAAGAACCAGCCCTATTCTGGAGTAGTCTTCATATTCTGTTGTTCTCGCCACTTTCTGGAGCAGCTCTGGAGCCCTCTTTCCTGAGTGTCTTTCGTTGTGCCGTCCCGGCTGCCTCCATATCTGGAGTCAATTCAAAACGCTTGTTTTGCATAGGCATTTTCAGTTTGGCGCAGAGCCAGAAACTGTCTGGTACTCGATCTGGTGAATGAGGTGGATGAGTATATACAGTGATGTTTTTATGAGCCTGCCTTCCTGGTGGACGACACTCAGCAGAAACATTCGCTGTATTTTTGAATACACCTTGTAAAGGCACCCATGAAAGGGGGCTTCAAGAACTGCTTTAGAAAGTGGCAAGAACTACAGAATAAGTGTTCAAAGTAAGGGGTAGTATTCCGAGGGAGATTCATGGCACTGTCTTTTACTGGAATAAGTTTAGAAAGTGTAGACATTCACTGTACATTTCATTCACCCTTTATACACTACTTTCAAGTGAAAAGTCTTGCATTTTAAGTATAAAACTTTAAAACACACACAACAACAAAACCCAATGCTCCTTACGTGACCTAAAAGGAGTGGTTTTCAGAGTGGGCATCAAAGAGGAAAGATCTGGACAAGAATATTGTGTATAAGGAGTATTTCAGGCTTCAAATTCTTGGTTCTGCCTCAAAATCTTTCACATGCCCGACAGTCAATAGCAATGACGGTATCTGTCCATGTATTAGGTCGCTGTACAGTATACACCTGACAAAATGTTTGCGCCAGACAGCTGGAACTCCACTGAAAGTCCTAACTTCTACAAAGGCAGATGCAAAGAACTCGAGGATCTTCAAAGGGCTCAGCTCGGGTTCACTGAGACAGAGGCTAACAGACGAAGGACCGATTTAGTAATCACACACCCTCCATCCTAGCATCACACACTCTAGATTCAGCCACTTCTGAAAAAGTCCTATTACTGCATGAGGCTTTGGGGGAACATCTAGACACAAACCACAACAGGCTCTGTGCCATTTCCTTCAGAAAAGTTTAGGATTTGGTAATGCCAGGCAGAGGGTGCTTATTCAAAAACTCACAGCACTAAGTCCTGAAAGATCTCCCAAGGTAAACAGCATTTCCCATGTGTTGCTGTAACTTCTGAAGGCTCAATTAAGACAAGCTTTGACTCTGCTGAAGCAAGATTCTCAAAATGTTGAGCCCAGCCTGTCTCTTTTTCCCTGTGCTGAGTTGACTTTGTGTCCTCCTGCTGTAATAGCTCATAGCTTTAAGTACAATCACATGAGGAATCTTGAGGCCAGTAACTCACAGACCCATTAGGAGCCCGTGGCACAGGCACTGTACGTTTGTATTACTATCTATTTATATACAAGGAAAGAAGGCTTGGCCAGCTTATACGATCTCTGCACTGCTCACAGAAGCGAGAGTTCAGACTGATACCAAACTCATGGTCTTCCCATTATGCCACGCTGTCTCTGTGATGCCCTGGTCACCAATTTTCTACATTAGTGAGTGCATGGGCCCCTTTTGTTCCCATTTTAAAGTAGAAAGTTATCCTAAATACCTTAATCTATGTGTCTGATATAGTAAATACAGGGTGGTTAAAGTAAGTTATGTTTGCTGTGTGTCTGGAACTCCTGCAGGTAGTCTGGGTGCTAGTGGATGAATGTTTAATGTCTGCTCCAGGAGGTACAGATAGCATATGGGCAGCAGAGTGGTGTGAGCTTCCACCCACAGAAACTCTTGTCTTCTTTTTTAAAAACTGCTATACTTATAAGTCAAAAGTACAGAAAATTAATCAGCAGTTATTTGAGAATGCCAGTAGAACAGAGTAAACTTAAGGCGTGGAAAGAAGTCTGTAGAGAAACAAATTTCTCACTTTCATTGAGCATCAAAGTGATGCCTAAGAAGTTGACTGATTTATCTGAGTGATGAAAAACTGTTAAGCCACACTTTAAAAAAAATTTTGTTTTTTGAAATTACATGATAGAGATGTTACTACTGAGCTATTAGAAAGAGTAGGAAAGAGCATCACATAAAAATCGGGACCCTGGATATTTAGCAACTTTATTTTAATAATAACAAAATCATTCTAGAATTATGAATAATTAATAATTATCTACATAAAAATTAAATTAATGTTAATCAGAACTGCTTCACTGGATAAGAATTCTTAGAAATTTTATTATGCTGCATGCATTAAGTAAAAATAACAAAATTTTAAAGAAAAATGCTTTAAAAAATTAGTCACTGTGGAAGAACCACATCTTGTATATTCTCAGAGTTTTCCTACTGTGGATTTTCTGTTACTGGCAGACACTGGGAAATAATGCATCCCATATACATAAAACTCAAATTTTCTGGCAATGGAAAAGTAAACTTCCATGTTTTGGGTACTTTGGTCTAGCCTTAAACTCTGTAGGACAGGTAAATCCATGTACTTACGCCTCAGTCTGCCTGTGCTGCTGCTCTTGCAGGCAAGCGAGGTCGATCATATGTCTAATTTGTGCTTTCAAATCTTTATTCTGGAGGTGTAAGTGGTGAACGTGAAGCTCTTTACTGAGTTCCTAGGGAAAACAATACAAAATATATTTTAGATTCTTTTAAGCATATTAAAATCCTATTTGTTTAATAAAAGTTATTCCATATTGGTGCAGGTAGTTTTATTTTTTTATATAGATAAAACACGTTTGCAAACAATTTTGAAAGTAAGAGTTCTAGTATAGGTAATCTATAACTTAGCAGCAAGATAAGGTTTGAAGTTTCTTTAGAAACTGAATATTAGGAACTCAGAAGAAATGTTACTTTTTTTTTTTTTTTCCGGTACCGGGAATCGAACTCACGACCTTATGCTTGCCATGCAGGCGCTGCGCCAAGAAATGTTACTTCTTAGTGCATTCATCTTGTTCACAATGTTGTGAAAATACATTCTTAGGGTCTGCGTTTACTGATATGGCACTTGCACCATTTAAGCCCACAGTTATGGGGGGGCATTATTTCCCAGTGCACACTCTCTGCCCTGAAATACCATCATAGCATTGGTCAGGAACAATTTCATTCATTTACTTTATCAATAGCGTCTCTCTACACTAGAATGTTAAGGTTCACCCCCAGGACACGGACCATGTCAGATCAGTTTAGCATCTGGAGTTACTTGCCCACGCCCACTCTTATTATTAGCATCACCCTAGGCAAAAGCAAATTGTTAAATATTGCCAAAAAAGTCTCGCATGCTGCTATTTTCTTAAACCTCATCTTTATAGCATCACCTGTCCTTAAAGTTACAACCTAAAATTACATTTCTTTCCTCAAACCTAGTAGGCCTTAAGTACAGAAAATACTGGCTAAGTGACCACACTGAAGTAGGAATGATAATTTAGTAACATTTTCTGCCATCTTTACGTGGGAAATTTTACTTTGTATAATGAAAAAGAATGATTTTAGGGGGATATTTTGAGTAACTGAGCCAGCATTGAGAGCTATGTCTGGAAACTTCCTCTCAGAAAAATTCCTATAATCCATTTTAGCTTTTCAGTCTAAGTCTCTCTTCCAATTCAGTTGAGCAAATTCTCTAAAAGCTTAGTTGTTTCCTTTTCTCTTCAAAATACTTTATCAGTAACAGGATGATGACTGAAAACGATGCTAACCAATTGTCTTGAGATACACTAATGAAAGGATTTATCTACATAATTCATTTTAACACTTTAAGGAATACAGTATGTATTTTAGAAAAATTCTTTCTATGAAAGCAGAATGACAAGTTCAGAGCACTGGTCCGAGTTATGTGATTTTTAGGGGTAGACTTGGCATTAAAAGAAATGCTGGCGTAAGTAAAATATATGGCCTTTATGAAGATCAGCTCACTTCACTAAAATTTAGGAGCTGGGTGAGATGATCCTTTCTTTCCAGTTGGAAAAGTCAAACAATTATAAAGTGGTACCTCAGTTAATGAATTTAATTCTTTCTATGGCTCTGGTTACAAAACTAGTTCCAAGATTCTAGATCAAAAATTCAGTTTTACCCAGAATGAAAGGAATGAATCCTGAGATTAGAATCTTGGAAAGAATTAAGTTCATGACAAGGTATCATGTAATCGTGTAAATACGTTTGTCAAATATTCCTCTCCTCTATTCCCCTAAAATCTTCCTTTTTATAAATATTGTTGGGTAATTTTCCTTTATTTTCTTGAATTATTCTCAGGCCTTGGCTACTTGGCCATCTTCGGAAACCAAGCTTATAATTGAGTCTGACTTACTCGGATGACAGAGCAGAATCTGTTCGAAAGACTCCAGGCGGGCTAGTAATGGCTGAAGCACAGCACACTGAGTGGAGGCCCACCCTTGGGAAGCGCCAAGTGCCAGCCGCGCCCAGCCTGGTGAAGCCCAACGCAGCCTTCATGAGGCGAGAAGGCACTGCACACTGGTGCTCCATGACCAGGGTTACCAGGAGAGAGTGCATTACGACGGGATAGTATCAGACGCACACAGACCAAATGCAGCAGCCTGACACGGGGGAGTCAGTCACAGTTAGGAAGAGGCAACAAATGACAGAAGTTGCTAAAAAGCAGACATGTGACAGGGTACAGAGAAATCAGCACGAGTGTGGAAGTCAGAAGAGCTGAGTCTTTGTCAGTCTTTGCCAGCATCCTATGACCTTAAAAATGCCTTTACCAAGTTATACTTCAGTTCGCTTACACACGAAATAATGGCTTATGACTAGATTATTATTTCAGCTGTGAAAAGCCCTACAGAACAAAAGAATGGAGGGTAGGATTTGGGTGTTGGGAATGGAAACAGTTTTCTTTTCAATTTATTTGTAATAAAATGCATGAAAGCCAAAAACCTAAATTAGGTTCACATTCAGGTATACAAAAGTTCTACCTAAGAGTTATAGATGACAGACTGCTAGAAAAATTAGATTGCATTGAAAAATTAAAGTTGACTGAAAATAAACAATATTAGGTTCTTAATCGCTAGTAAGAAAAAAAATTAACAATAATGCAAAAAACTTTTTAAAATTGGGAGCTTAGCATGCATATAGACAGCAAAGGCAAACTAGTAAGTTTTACAGTCAACCTTTCTATGTCTTTAACAGCAGGCATGTTCTCAAGTACTTCCCCCGCTGGAGGCGGGCATAATTTAGAATGTTCATTTCATGCACCAACATACTAGATTATATAAGCACCATGCAAATTAGGTTGTGCTGCTCAGAAGTACAAATAGTCCTAAAAGGGCTGATCTAATATATTCTAATCTGTCAGATTACAGCCACAAACAGTGGTAATGAATTTAGAAAACTATAAAGCACCTTCAGTAGTTACTTTTAAATAAGGTAAAAATGTAACCACAATCCTTGATCATTAAGTAATCACATAATAAAGGGGATGAACTAAAATGTAGTATCAATACTGAATATCTATTACCAATCTATGAGAATCAGCTCCTGAGGACTGACTGATAACCACTCACAGGGCCAGGGTTACAAGCTACTGTCTTAGAAAACTTTCCATCCAGGACACGGTTTTGGTACTCGTAGCTGTGGTATGACAGAGGCTCTTTTATCCTCAGATGAATCTCAACAGTTGTGGAAGACTTATATCTTGCATAGAATTTCAGAAGTCAGATTTCCTAAGCCGAGGCAATCTCTGCTAGAGTGATTGGAGTGTTTGGTAATTCTGGTATTTGATAGTCAGTTTGAATACTGGCTCACACAGTGATTTTGGACAAATGACTAAATGTTGATGTTTTAATTTCTCATCTATAAATGATGGGTCATGGTCATTTTTACTTGGTACTGAAGTATGATATTATCTTAAGATAGATATGGCCTTTTAAAAAATGTGGTTTATTTTCTTTCTGTGATAGAGAACACTGTTTAGCAGAAGAGCTTCAGGAAACTTCAGTGACTGAAAACATATGCAAAGCTGTATGAATGTGACCTTCCAATCTCCCATGCAGGAGAAGATCTGTGTATCTTCGATTAGACTCTCAAATCTCAGCCACATTTATGACTCCTGAAAAGGTCAGAGTCACTGTTCCGGAGGAGACACTGAAGATGTACCATATGATGCCACTAACTGTTCTGTGTGTTCCACACTTTCGTTACTGACATTTGTATTACTGTTGTTTACGATTATTTATGGACTACTATTATTTATTGCTGTTAATTCTCTAATACAAACTTTCATTTAAGCTCATAATTTCTTAAATATATTTATAGATGAGAAATTAAAACATCAACATTTAGTCATTTGTCCAAAATCACTGTGTGAGCCAGTATTCAAACTGACTATCAAATACCAGAATTACCAAACACTCCAACTATAAGTGGATATTCTCTTTCTATTAGTTGCATTTTCTTTGTGGGGAGTATTTTAAAGTATTATATAAGGCGGTATGTTACTTTAAAATAATACTATGGTATGCTTTATATGTCCTAATCTACCTTTAAATATTAAAGATCCCTAGCATTTACTACTAGGTATTTTAGTTCCTCTCTATTTTTAGTCTGGTGTTCTAGAAATTAGAAGATTTTAGAATACATGTCAATTAGCTGGGACAGAGTAAAGAGTTTTAGAAGTCAAGGCTTTAAGGTACTTTTCCTTTTAGGAAAAACGAAACTGAAATACTCTTTTAAAGTATTAAGTATTTGGCTCAAAGTTAGCAGTGCTGTAAAAGCTGCTGCTGGATGCTTATCTCTTGTTTGTTTTCTTCTTTCTTATCAAGAGAACTCCAGTTTTGCCCAGGCATCTTCTATCCAGGGACAGTCACACAGCCGGAGTCGTGGGCCATGGTCTCAGCCTCAGAGCCTGGGCATGTGCTGGGAGACTCTGCTCTCCTGGGGAAGGTGTCCTTGTCCCTTGTTTCCCTTTCTCTGGTCTAGGTGTCAGCTCAGTGCTGGACATGAAAAGTCACATACTCATAAAATGACAAGGATAATAATGGCATAGCTAACATATTGGAACTGCGTATTTCAAGACTTATCTTAAGGTGAGCAAAACACAGTCCAAGCTGGGTAAGGTGGCCCATGCCTATAGTCAAGCGCTCTGGGAGGCTGAGGTAGGAGGATCACAAGTTTGAGCTACGTCTGGGCATGTTGGCACCTTACAACACCATCTTATGGTGTCTGAAAAAAAAAAAGGGTGGGGATGTAGCTTAGTGCAAAGGTCTTAGGGTCAGTCTCAGGGCTGGCAGATCAAACTGATCATAGAAGAAAAACCATTAGCCATCACTCCCAACATGAATAAACATAACCTTTCCATATTCTAATTGGAATATCTTTAGCCACGCACATGCACATAACCTTTCAAATCACTTTCGTTAGCCATGATAAAATTAGTCCTGCCCACATTTAAAACTATATTTGCACGAAATATCAATATTAGCACAAATTATCTACATGATGAATCCTTATGGAGTCCGAAGTAGATTACTCAGCTGAAGAGCTACCTCATAAAAGGCACTCCTTAAGAAGAACATTTAAAAGTAACTTTACTCTTCTGAAAGTAGAGGGAAGGCAAATATACCAGGAAATTATCAAGCAGAAGCGATGTTTGGTTAAAAACAGTAAAATACGTCAGTTAAATCTCAGAGAAATGGGGTGACAGGTGAGGTGCCTTATGAAAGATACTTACTCAATAAGGAAGATAAGAATTTCAAAAAGTTCAGTTTTTCCAAACCAACTGAACAGACAAATACATCTGTACCTTTGGGATGCGACCATTTTGGCCCAAGAGTCCCATTTCGCTCTCCACTCGATGAAGCCAACTGGTATTCTCATCAAACTGCTTCAGCTCCTCCTCTCTCTTCTTCTCCAGGTAGCAGCGACGCGTTTTCAGCATTGCAAGTCTATGATCTCGTTTGCAGGTGGCCTGAAACACAAGGCAGTGGTAAGTGTGGCTCTACCTCATGGATTTATTATAAACACCAAATGAATTAATCCACGCTAAGCACTTTTGAAACCTGTCTGGCACACAGTTAATACAGAGTGCTAATAAGAGCCGTTGTTAAAAAGTATTTAGTAGATATCTCTACAAAATTTAAAACAATTATCCAACTAAAAATTACTTTATGCTGGGTGTGGTGGTGCACCCCTATAATCCCAGCACTTGGGAGGCTGAGGCAGGAGGATCAGTGGGAGTTCGAGACCAGCCTGGGCTACAAAGTGAGCTCAAGGTCAGCCTGAACTGCACATCGAGACCCTGTCTCAAAAAGACAAAAAAAAAAAATTAGAAGGAGTGCTAAAAATTGAAATAAAATAATATAAATCCTAAACTGTATAAGGTTAGATTTCAGAATTCCACTTAGCAACCATGTGAAAGGGTTCACAACAATGATACATTAGTCATGTAATATATTCTGCTATTTAGAAACCATTATATTTGTCAAAAAATATTGGGAACCACTATGCAGTGCAAGAAGGTCAACGTGGGACACAGCAACAGGTCTCAGAGACACAGCCAGGGACTACGAAGTAGTTCAGCGGCAGAGTGCCTGCACAGCCTGTGTAATTACATGCACACCCCCAGAAGATACAAATTTACTTTTTCTTCTGTTTTAAAAAGTAATTTTCAGTAAGATCAAGCATGTACACTGCACTTAATAATTTATTCTGATAATGACTTAAAGGTTTGATAGTGGTTTTGATAATGGTTTAATATTTGACAACTATTTTGATAATGGATTACTGATAAAATGCTATCAATGATAGGTTAAGGGAAGCTTTATGATTAACTTTTAGTTTATCACTTCTTTCCTATTTTCTAGGGTAAGAAAAGATATCCCAGTTTTTAAAAGCAGCCATGGGCCGCTGCCCCTCTGTGAACGAGCCGCTTGCACTCCCCCGCGGGGGCGGGAGACTTTCCTTTACCATGTGAGCTCCCTTCTCCTTCACGAAGTGAACTCCCCGCTAGGACTGCCAGAAATGCTCAGAAAACAGTTGCAAACAAAGACTGCGCTTCGTTGGTTTCCTTTTTCTGAAACCCAGGAATTTAAAATTTCTTTCTTGTTTACTTGAGGCATTTAAAATAATGTCTGCTATATTTCCTCGAGCCGTTCCATGCACTTGTAGAGAATGAGTAATTAAGTAACCTTGGCTATCAAGGTTTTAGAATTAAAGTTTGCATGTTATATTGCTAAATACCTTTTCTACTTTGTCTTCAGAACACATCATTTCTATTTGCTTATGGCATTGTTGTTGATAGAATGACTTAAGTTCATTTTCTTTAAGTAACATTTCCAACTTCAGATATTCTTGCCTAATTTCTTCTCGATTCTGGAACAAGCAGTTAAGAATTTCTTGAAATCTACCAAAAATAAAATGCATTACAGAAACTCATCAATTTTATGGTCAATGAAACAAAATTTAACTTAAAGAAATGAATAAATAAGGCTGGGAATGGTGGTGCATGCCTGTAGTTAGTTATTTGGGAGGCTGAGGCAGGAGAATCTCAAATTCAAGACTAGATGAGGCAACTGAACAATATTTCAAAAAACAAAAAGGTTAGGGTGGTCAGCGGTACAGTAGATACCTAGCTTGCACAAGGCCTTGGTTTCAATCCGCAATACCATAAGAAAAGGAAAATAAAACAAACAAGCAAACAAACACATATACCCACTTACAGAATATACTCCATGACCAAGAGCAAGTCAGTTAGAATAACTCCTTCCTATTACAAAAATACTTAAAGAGTATTCGGTTTATTTCTACTAAGTTAGTTGTCATGTCTCTCTTCCAAAGAAAATCATGTTATAGGAAATATAGGTATCACCAGTCCTCTGAAATTAATATTATATTTTGTCTGTGTGTCTATATGCCTACGATTCAACTGTTCAGGAGAAATAAGCCGTTTCATGTCTGTAGGCAAAGGATGATGACCTGAGTGAGCGCTCTGTCGTTCCCAGGCCATGAGCAGCCACCCTGGCGTTGGTTCACTGAAGACACAACACTGGGAGAAAGCCAGGGAGCCCGCTGTAGCCTCCAAAGGAGATACAGTAAAACACACCATACGGTTCAGTCCTCCCTACAGCCTGGCACTGAGCCCACTGACGTCGCCAGGACCCGAGGCCTCCACGCTCACGAAGCGGTGAATGGAGGACAGGTGTCTCCCAAAGGGCAACAGCATCTAGAGAATCCAAGCTGAGGAGTCTGAGCCAGACCCCAAATGCCCAGAGTAGTACCTCACTGGCTGGAAGGAAAAGCCTTCAATCACCCTGCAGTCCCGTGCCTGCAGGGTCAGCAGAACACTGCTCACCGTGATATTTCAGAGTTATAAAAAATCTACCTGTGCTGTCAGGCCACAGATCAGCTCTGAGACACAGAGGCAGCATGACCAGTCATACACAGGCACACATCTCAAAGAACAAGTAACTGTGAAGCCTTTAAAATAAAATCAAGTATGGACATTTAAAAATAAATGTTCTCTGGCCAGAATTTCAGATATATTTGTAAGGACCTGTGGTACAAATAGTGCCAATTTACGTCAGTAGTTCTTAATGAAACTCTGCTGGGAATAACTATAAGCCACAGTACATTGACTTTACTGCAGTTTTGTCAAACTGATAAAAATTTCATAAGAAATATGTACAGACACTATGATTTCACTGTATCATATTACACCAAGGCTAATGCCAGTAAATGAATTGGTAAGTTTTCTTTAGGTTATACCCAAAGATAAATTCTCGGTTTTTCTATAACTTTTTACTCAAGGGCAATGTTAAGTATTTGTTAATTTTGTGGTCTAGACGTTTTACTTGGTGGTATTTACTAATTATGATGGAAGGATGGGATTTAGTATCGAAGGTTTCTAGAGAGCTCCTTTAAAAAAAAATCATTAAAACACAAAGTGCCCTAAGGGACTGACTAAAAACTATTTAAATGTGAAAAATTCCCAAATAAATGCTTATTTCATAGTTTAGGCCATCTTCTCTCTGAATAATCTGTCTTATCACGTTCTCACTGGCTGGAACTACCACTAGCTCATGATTGAACCACCACTGGTTCGTGCACGGCTGTCCCACCGGGCAGCTCTGTACCACTGATGGTACAAACTGATCTAATTACTTTTATCAGTCTTTTTATTAATAAAATTAAATCAGAGCCACCCACCAATGAGACACACAAATCACAGCCCCATTGTGAAAGTGTCAAATCCAGAAACATTTACTAATTTTTAAGATTTCAACAGATAAAGCAGACTTGATTAAGTAGTACTGGGAAATTCTATAGAAGCAATTACCCCAATTTTGAGAAACTGGTGACTTCTTTTTGAGGGAACTTTCATTAAAAAGAAAGCTACTCTTTGCATGTTTGACTAAGGGAACTATAACAGCAAACCAGCAATGTCAGAATTCAACACTTTCATTAATGAGACTAAATGAATATCAAATTACTTATGTTATTTTTTAAAGACTAAAACTGGAAGAAAATAAAAACACCTTACAACTAATAAAATATGACAGTTTGTCTTGAAATCAGTTGCTACAAGGAGTAACAGAAATAAATGAAACATACTACAAATCTGCAGACAGAGCCCTTCACTTTACAACTGACTGTTGTCACTGAAATAACTGCTGCAATGACCTCTCACGGTGCTTGCAAAGTAACAGAGGGCGAGGCCAAAGGGTCAAGACCTGACAGACAGGATGTTTCTTGCTACTGTCTGGCAGTGAGGACCCAGCACCTCCCTTTGTACTGCTTGTAAGAAGTGCTGTAGTGATTAGCCTAAATTACTTTGCACCTAAAAATCAGCAACATCTACACTGTCGTGATAAAAATAATCTAGCAGTAGCTAAGGAAGAAAAAGTAGTTAATAATCAAAAGAACTTCCTCCAAGCCATTTGGACAATCTTCCACACTGTCGGGACCCTGGGCCAAAAAATGTTAATATTCAGTGGTGCTAGGAGGACAATGGGTCAGTCTGGAAAATTACTACCCACTCAGACATCTTCATTTACACAATCAATGGTTTAAAATTAATAAGTGAGTTAGTGGCACTATACAGAATCAATAAAATATAGGCAAGGAGACTTATATTCAAAGCATGCAAATGACCACATTAAAGAAGAAAAGCAAGAACACAACTAAAGACAAGTTCATTTCACAACTGATATAACTGTCTTTTATCTCCTGTCTCAGGCCGAAGTACTGGTTTTCCTCACTACCTGTAAAAACAAAAATTATTTGGTTTGCAAAAAGTACAACATAGAGAACAATAAGCAACTTCCTAAATTCAACTGAGTTTGTTTGACAGTTAACATTAAATAATATTAAGTAACATTAATTAACATTAATGATCACAATTAATACGAAATATTTGCTAATTTTTTTTTTTTTTTTTTTGGTTTTTCTCCGGTACCGGGAACCGAACTCACGACCTTGCGCTTGCCAGGCAGGCGCTTTGCCGCTGAGGTAAATCCCCAGCCCCTATATTTGCTAAATTTTAAAATAATAAATTCCTCAAAATGATACCTTAATGTTATTTTTACCTTTGGATTTCTTTGTCCTGAGGGTTTGAAATCATTAACGTTGTTTTGTCATTTTTATCAGTGTAGGCTTTCTGTTCTTCATAGGCTTTCAATTTTTCCTTTAACATTAAAATCTAGGAGAGAGAAAACAAAGAGTTAAAATATAAAACAATTTATTTGACTCCATTACATATGGCTGAGGCAAACTTCCAGCTATGCAAACTTACTTAATAAGCCAGACTGCAATTGTCATAAGGAGTGCAGTAATTTCTTGGACGATTAGAATTGAAGAATCCTATAAGGAACTGAGATTAACATAACAATGTAAATAGACATACCTCCGCTTTCTGCTCGGTACAGATCTTTACATACTGAGATATGTGATTGTTGAGATTAAGAACATTGCTCTTCAGCTGTCAAAAGACAGAAATTATGATTGTGTATAAAGAGATAATAATTAGACAGTCACACACATGAACAAATTGGCATTACTTCTCATTAAATGATTTCCATCAATTCTGATTTTGTTAGTTTTGATCATGTGATAATCATGATTGATTATGCTCATGACTATGACCCATGTCAAGAGGACATGTTGAGCATATTAATAACAAACATGAAGTTGTAGATATTACTTTACTGAGAAAAGATACTTTTAAACATTCATTCACAATATGATAAGAATTGACTTTTTTTTGACTTTTAGAAATTCAAAGATAACTTCATGTTCTATCCAGTAATGAATTCAACTAGGTTTTACTAAGTTCTTATAACATTTCATCCTTTTAAAAGTATGGACCCTTGGCATACATGAAATAGTGGAGAGAATGTTAAATACCTAAGTCCAAAACTAGATTCCAACTCCTCTTTTACCTTTACTTAGAATTCTGAGCTCTGCAAAACTGTACAGTGGAGCTAAAAACACCTGATACAGTGGGTGAGAGCAAATAATATACAACAAGTGTGTGAAAAACCTGTGTACACTCATAGATATGACTTCATACAGATGATGTGAATGTTTCTCTTAGGATGGACTGACTGGTTCTCTGCAGACACATAAAGGAAACAGCAGAGAAAAGCGGAAGGAGTCACCACATCGGTGTCACTGTAGATCTCTTTTAACCTGAGATGCTATCGTTTTAAACACACATCATGTTTTGACTTACTTAGAAAAAATATACCCCAAACCTTTAGAAAATATATAACCACAAATTATTTTATTTCTTTAGCTACATATACATCAATATCATGAATATGGAAATAAATTTAGAAAAGACTGTTTACTTTATAAATGGGAGGCAGATACAGCTGTTTTCCACATGAAATGACAGAGGTCTGCAGAGATTAACCTTTCCAAAGACCTCAGATAGAAAATGCTGGTGCTCAGCTATTGCACGGCATCATTGCCGGTGACAACGAAAGTGTGAAAGTCTTGACTGATCACTCCAGACTGTGACCCAAAACCCAAGTGCCATGATGTGATAAAGGTTGGGGAGAAACGTATTAAAGCACCCGTGCACCCTGACGACTGAATACTATTACCCATTGCATGCACAAATAAGAGGCTTTCAAGGTTTAACTAAGTTAGTGTCCAGTGAACAGCTATACAGACATTTCTAACACTCAGCTGCCTGAGTCTTTAATAGAAACACAAACCCAATTAACATTTTCATTAGATTTATATAAATACTGCAATATTCACCCAGAACTCTTCCAACAGAGATAACATAAACACACTTACAGAAGATTTAATGTCCTTTGCACGGTTAGCATACTTAAGAGTGTTATATGTGTCATCGTAGAATAAAGAGGAAGGACTAACAGCAGCTATCATTATAGTCTGACAGTTTCCTCCAAGAGAATCCTTTAACAAGCGAGTAAGCTTACTATTTCTGTAAGGAACATGCTGATTCTTTTTCTGAAAGAACAAAAAAAGAATTCTTATGCCATTTTCCACATTTAAATGCAAACCTGCTACTACTTCACTATAAGAACTTAAGCACTGTCCAACTTTGCCCAGACTTATGATATAATTGGTGACTGAAGTGATAATAATATGTGTTATAGGACTATACAGTAAATATATAAAAGAAAAATCCTATTTAAAGATTATATCTGTATCTAAGTATGAACCTTAGTATATAACAAACCATGTATCAGCACTGGCTCATTGCTAGCTGTGAACAATGTACCATATTATTGGTGTACCATAGCCTGAAAAATTAATAGTATATAAAATACAGTCTAGAAAGGAATTTTGTTTGCTAAATGTTTTCTTCTCTTCATGGTAATTTAGTTGTCATTCTTGTTATATAATAGTTATTAAATTGTCACTTTAAAAATCAAGCTAGTTCCAAATAAGTGATAAGAATGTACCACACAATATTTTTTTGGTACCATATAATATTCATTACAAATCTGATAATCATTAATGTTCATTTAGTTAATGTTAAGTATGAAACTGAAAATTAAAAAAAAAAACAGTATCTTGCCAAAATACAAATGCAAAAAGAAACAGAAATAATCCCATACAGCTTTCTGATACTTCAGATTCTCTGCTATGATCTGTTATCTAAAAATTATCAATACATTCTTCAAATACAATTTGCAATAGGCCTTCAAAACAACATTATATGAAACAGTATCTTTCTAGAAATGATGTATTAATATTTCGAAATATTTAGCCAACAAAGAAAAGTGCGTACCTTTGTGTCTGCTAAGGCATTGATGACGTTTCCAAGTGCTAAAAGGGACCTGTTAATGTTTGTGCCCTCCACAAACCGGGTCCCTGTGGCACTGGTGGAGCTGGCCCGTTCGGACCCTGCCAGATCTATGAGCGACATCTTGGCAATGCGGATGTTTTGGTTGATGCTTGCTGTTTTGTCTTGCTGTCGCAAGTAAATCTTAAATTTTAGAAGAACAAGGAAAAATGAGGATAAAACTGAACAAAATTAAAAGGGAAACATGTTTTTCTTTCAAAGCACCATGAAACCAAAATAATATTACTGTCATCCTAAACATGTTCTGAACAAGGTATAATCTGACTGAATTTTCTAAGAAGAACAGAAATAATTACTAACATTAAGAAAAATACAAAAAATGCAAACACTTCTTATATGTTTAAGCCATATAAAATGTTTGGGACTTTTTTTTTTTTTTAAAAAAAAAAAAAAACAATAAAATAACAACAAAGACAAAAACAAAACAACACAAAAACAATAAAAATGATACAGGATATCAAAAAAAGATGATAGGAATTAACAAAGGTTGTTATATTACATATTGTTATCTTCAATGAAGTTGCTCAGATTACTGGATGCCAAGAATGCAAGACTGATCAAACCATGAGAATAAAAAGTAATAAAAAAAATTAGACATGATACAGAGCTTCACTAATTAAGATGACAGGAATTCAGCAATGGTTCTTATACTGTATACTGTTGTCTTACAATTAGTTGTTCAGGTTATCAGACATAAACATGCAAAATTGGTCAAGAAAAAAAATTTAAGCATTAAGTGTATCTTTTAATAAATCAATAGACATCAGGCAGGAGGCATCACAATCCCTGGCTTGAAATTACACTACAAAGCTACTGTGATAAAATCAGCATGGTACTGGCAAAAAACAGACCTGAGGATCAACGGAATAGATTAGAAGATGCAGACACAATGACAAACACACTCAGCTACCTTATTGTAAACAAAGGGGCCAAACATGTTCACTTGAAGAAAGACAGCCTCTTTAAGAAAGGGTGCTGGAAAAACTCACTTTCCACATGCCAAAGACTAAAACTAGACCCATGTCTATCACCATGCACTAAAATAAAGTCAAAATGGATCAAAGATTTTGTTTTATTTTTTTTTAAGTTTATACTAAGGATTGAACCCAGGGTCCTCCACATACCAACCAAGTGTTCTGTATCTGACTCAGAATCTAAATCTCATATTAACAGCTTGTTCCCCAGCTTGGTTCTACCAGGAAGAGGTGGCATAGGCATGTAGTTCTAGCTACTCAGGCAGGTGATGGCAGAAGATCATTTAAGCTGAGGAAGTTTTGAGGTCAGCCTAAGCAACACAGCAGAAAGCCCAACTCTAAAGAAGGTGAATGGAAGGTCTTCTGGTCACTGGGAATGGTGGGGCACCAGCTCCTCTTCCTTTTTATTTTTCTGTCCTGGAAATAGTCAGTTTTGGCCCTCCAGGTGCTCCAGGCCACGGTGTGTTGCCTCACTACAGGCCTAAAAGCACCTGCATCAAGGTACCATGGACTGAAACCTCCAAACCCATCTGCCAAAATCAACCTTTTCACATATCAGTTGATCATTTTAAGTCATTTCTTATAGCAACAAAAAGCTGACTAATAGCATAACAGGGAAAATAACCCCTGACCCTTCAAAAGGCAAAACATGAAATCATCACAGTAGATCCTACTAGGTCCTACAAAAATAACATTCCTAAGAAAAACAGAGGCAGTGGTCAGAAAACTTTACATGAGTCTAAGACTGCCAAACAGGAAAGATGATTTTGCATGTTGATCCAAACAACAGAGTAAACTTATTTTGATCTCCAAAACTATTGTACGTTCCCAAAATTAGGAGAATGTTATATATAAAAAGATAGTAGTATACTTGTGTAAAAGTATAATTCTTTTTCAGCTATTTTACATTGTTTTGGAACAATTTATCTTAAAATAGGTGGTAAGAGATGAAGAAGGTAGCTACTATTCTGTTATAAAATTCTCTTATCAACTTTTCCTATAAAGCAAGGTCTAAGATTTTAAGGGACTCTTAGTGTCACAGATAAAATTTCTCTCAAAACTACTGATAAATGAAAAGTCAACGGTAGGAAGAGAAGACAATGAAATCTTGGTGACTGGGTATGATGTGAATGGCTTGAATGCCTTAGAAATGAATCTTTCCAAATGGGAAAATTTCTTTCTTATATGATTAATTCCACATAGCACAGTCTAGGATGAAGGACCATACAATCATTTGGATATAAACAGACTGGAAACCATAAACAAGAAGAGCCACTAACTGATGCTTTAGCTCTTTCAGGATTCGTGTTCCTAAAACATGTGTGTTAGCTGAAGTATTAAAGAATGCAGCTACTTAATGGTCTTATGGTGAAACCTTCTAAAAAGAAAATTAGTATCTTCCCAATTAATTGTAGATTCATAGATTCTATGAATCTACATCTGTAGACAGAAGTCTTACTCCAAATTAAGTATCTACAGAAAAAATTATTTTCACCAATGTAAAAAAACAACTTCCATCACTACTATTCTACCGTCCCATACCTATAAATCCTATGTTTTTTTAAAATCTTATATGCAATAAGCTGAAAATTCATATTTTTTATTTATATCATCTCAATTCTAATTTATGATAAAATAGTCTCAAAAGTTGAAACGGAGAAGAAAAACTGAAAGGTGGACAGGTCTACAAATGAAGATATTTTCTTCTCATGTATAACAATGATCACCCATGAATTCTGCTTTTTTGGTTTTAAATTCCATTTTCAGAGAGACAGCCCAGTGATCTGTTACCTGGAAAACTGCGTGAGAACGAGAGGAGGTAGCATTGGCGTCTGTGGGGTGTTGTGTCCTGTTTTTGTTCCCATTATCCAGTAGCTGTAAAATTTCTTGTGAGGATCTGGGCTAGAGAAATTTGGATAGAAATTATTGAATAAACTCTTCTTTTCCTCTCTTCTTCCTTTTTTTGGGTTATTTTGGGGATTAGAGCCACAGTTGCACATGTGAAACTCTATGAAAAGTGTCCCACCACCGAGCAAAAAATGTAAATGCATTTAACATGTTAAGTCTTCAAGCAGATTTTCAGGAAGAAAAAGTTCACTTAATTAAAAGCAAACAAAAGTCTATGACATACTTCAGTCATTCAGTTCTATACTTTACTAGTTCACTTCTCTCTCAAACAGGATGGAAAATAAATAATGGCCAACTAGCCACACTTACTATGCTAATAGGAGAAAAAGATGTTTATAAACATACCTGGTGCAAAGATAGACCCTGAACAACCACTCCTTTCTGCGTATCCTCGCGGACAGCAAGTGGCCCTGAATTTACTAAGAGGTCACGAATCTGTTCATTATATACCTAAAAAACAAAAACAAAAAACTTGCTTTAGCTTTGATACCAAAATAACAGTGCCTACATCACACACCTACTGCTGACTTAAAGTTATTAGAATTTTTACTTTAAGGATAAGCATAGGGGCTGGGAATTTAGCTCAGCGGCACAGTGCCTGCCTGGCAAGCACAAGGTCGTGAGTTCGATTCCCGGTACCGAAAAAAAAAAAAACCAAAAAAAAAGGATAAGCAGCAGCTCATTTTCATTCTTCTCACCATTTTATGTAATATTACCATGATTTTCTACCACCCAGAAAATGTTTGATCATTTAGGCTTAAAATGCAAATTTATAGTTTGAGTCCTTATACACTCACTCCCTAATTTCTGACAATAACTATGGTAAAACAAAGGTTAAGTAAGGTGGCCAGGCTTCCTTTCCTTACTTCTTGGAAATACAGAACCTTTAGAGAATAGGTGTGGATAGAAACCCCACACTCCGTGATAGGTGGTGTTTACCTCACTACTCCTCACCTGTGACCAACACACAGCTGTTTAGCAGGAAGCCATTCCCCAGCTGAACGATGAAGGAACCAGGTCCCTAGATACTGCGTGATGCTGAAAATACTTCTGCATTTCCTACCTTTGGCAACATTTAAAAAGTAACTTAAATACGTAACATATAGAAATAGTATTATCCACTTGATTTCATAATGAAAGGTACACAGTTTAATATTTGTCAACCAAGTGATCATGACAACTATTACTGATTTAAAAAAAAAATACAAAAGAAAGTTTGATAGTATTTTCTTCTGTGTTCTAATACGAAGCCTGCAGTGTAGTTCTTTGCTGGTACAATCATTCTCTGTAGTAAATGACAGCATTTTACTGAAGTGTGCTAAGCTCTAAGTGGAAAGATGGTAATATGAAGAGCTAATGTTCCAGCTGCTTTGCAGATGAGCGGCGGTCATTTCTCTACGCTTCTCCGTCTCTGTTTCAGTCACCCTAAAGAGAAAGATCACTGTCAAGCTGACCTATGCAACGGGCTCACCTGGGAGCTTTTCAGGAACGCAGATGCTCTGCCTACACCCCAGAACTATTAAATTTTAATATCTGGGGCGAGACATAGCCATATGGATTTTTAAGTTTCCACAGGTCGTTCTGGTGCACTGCCTGAGTGGAAAGCCTTGCCATTAATAGTGATAGCAGATTAAAAGAATGCTTTCAAAAATTATGAAAATAACCAAGTTTCAAAAATTTCCCCAGGTAAGAAAAAAAAAAAATGTTTCTTCCTTCTTCCATTCAGGACAATCTTTTTTTTGTCTTTTTGAGACAGTCTCACTATGCAGTTCAGGCTGGCCTTAAACTTACTCTGTAATCCAGCCTGGCCTCAGCCTCCCGAGTGCTGGGATTACAGGCATGCACCATCACACCTGTCAGGACAACTCTTTTTCATATTTAAAAACTGAGTTTTCTTCTTCTTCTATCTCCAAGTTCTATACACGGATTGGGAAACTTAGCAATGCATATGATTTTAATCAACCACTGGAAGAAATTCCCTCAGTAGGGACCAAACTATGAGAAATTTTCTGACAGCAGAAAAAATACTTACTAACATAGCCAATGAATGTGCAAAAGCTTCTCAGACGCTGTCTGAACACAAAGTTGAATGTCTGCTGTTAGATATCATTTGCTGAATACTAACTGTTATTAAGTGGTAGGGGGGCCTGAAGAAGCAGCGGGGTGTTGTGTCAAAAGGGCACAACAGGCACCATGAGAGCGCCTCAATTACCTACATCTTACACAATTTGAGCGCACACACAGAAGATCATCACAGACAGGAATTCTAACCTCCTGAAGAAAAATAAGAACCCTTGAGTCCATGCTGATGCTATAAAGCAAAAGGAAAGGGCTTCCTTACAACAAAATGCCAGTGAATAATGGAAAAAAATGGTGGAATTTAAAAATCACCATCATAATAATTGATGCAGGCATGAATCACCAGTTGATGCTAACACTAATAGATATATGCTTGATGTAGAAGAGGATATTTACACTGTCTCCTCACAGGGTATTTATTAATTATAAAGGATAAAGTGGTACTGTTGGTGGGAAAAACTTGTAAACATCCTCAAGATAAAATTAATAAAGTTAAAATTGCCAGTAATGGCACAAACCAACCACACAGAAACGCTGATGTAAGGCAATAAGAACTTTTCACATCCTCTGTGGTGTTTCTGCCACTGCACAATTTGAATCTAAGTGTGACAAACCCAAACTGAAGAGTCTATGGCAGTATCATAAAACACAACGGGCCACACAGAAAAAGACTGCACATTAAAGGGGTCTAAAGAGGTACCACAAGTGACTTCAATTGTTGATCTTAACACAATAATTAGCAAAATCTCATTAAGGTCAACAGAGTAGATAATGTCATTAATTTCCTGATTTTGATAATTATTCAATGGTTATTTAAGAATATTTCCCGTTTTCACAAGTTCACAATTTACACAGTTTTAAAACAATAAAGACATTCACATAGACAAAGCAAATGTAGTAAATGCTAATATATGGAGATTTTAGTCAAGCGTATCTGGAAGTTCTTTTTACTATTTTGCAATTTCCCTATAAGTCTGAGATTATACCCTTCCAGAAAAATATAGAAAACAGAGCAAGATATATTTAAAAATATTCCAAACAAGAACTTTCATGATTTTATACATTTCTCAGAAACTTCTTATATAATAAAATAAAATAAATATAATAAAATAAAACCTTGGTTTATGAGAGTAATTTTCTCCGTTCATAATCCAGAGCACTTGTGTATAAAAGCAGTAAGAGAGGTGCAGAGAGAAGAACCAGTTGTGATCAGGTCATGTCCAGCATGATGGACTACCTGTACTGCAAGACATCACTTTATTTATCAAATTAAAATTTCTTAGGAAATTTTAATGCGTCATGCGGAACACTCGTGTACCGAGTTACTCCCAATCCAAGATTTGACTGTAAGGTGAATGAGCCATGTTAACGTGCACAATTCTCAAAAACAGTGATTAGTCTAAACAATATTGCCAACTTACCTCCAGGTAAGAAACTGCAGTGCTACATATTTTCTCTTCTTTAATCTCATCCATGCACTTGTAGAGGTCTAACATGGTTAGGTACATTACTCCAGGTTCAGCAGCTGATCCCAGCATCGTGTGGGTTTTCCCAGCTCCCGTGGCACCATACGCAAGTACTGAATTTTTATGAAAAGGCGTTAAAGCTCATTATGACACGAAGATTACTGTATCTACTTTCCAGCGGATACTTCCACCTGGGTATCCTGGCTGGCAACTTTAAACCCCATAAGTATCACCTGTCCTCACTTAGCACTAAAGTCATCTTCTGTGCCTTTCCGGGTCCTCACAGGAGGTCTGGTCTACTCCTGAATTTAACCCTCAGTGTAGGCGATAACCTGTGCTCCTCCCTTCTTGCCTATATCACAAAGTACTTCCAACCATGAGCTCCACCAAGACGGAAGCCCTCAGTGCCCTGTGTGCCCTAACACAAACCAAGCACATAAATGAATTTCAGACAGAGGCTATTTACAAAGCTCCTTTTTAAATTCTCCTTTCAGACAAATTATTTTGTTTCCAATATTCTCTCCTGTACAACATAAAAGTTATACTGTCTTCAAATGCATAGGATCATCTACTCTTTAATTTATAAGTGGCAAACACCCAGTACAATAATCAGTTAAGGCATTAAATCTTCATACATTATTATTATGTTTTACTTTGTTCTATTTTACATAAACGGACAGCTGGATATTTTGGAGTCAAGAAAAAAGATTTAAAAATTTCTACAGAAAATATGAAATTTTATAAAGGAAAGGAACATATGCTTCAAATGAGAATTATACCAGTTCCAAACAATAAAACACATTCTAATTGTAAATGATCAAGAAAGTAAGCCTGTGATAAAAATAAAACATCAGCTGGGCATGGCGGTGCATGCCAGTAATCCCAGCACTTGGGAGGCAGCAGCAGGCGGATCACTGAGTTTGAGGCCAGCCTAGGCTACATAGTGAGTTAAAGTCCAGTCTGAACTACATAGTGAGATCCTGTCTCAAACAAATAAACACCAAAACCAAAAAACCAAAATAAAATGAGGGAGAGATAGAATACGGTATAGCTGCGGAATATCCTGTGGAAAATATAAAAACTGATAATTACAAAAGATATTAATAATGGTGTTCAATCATTGAATAGTACTTGTAATCACTAAATTAACTGGCCATTTGGTATGTATCTTTTTCTGAGAAATAAATATGGCATTTTGGGAGGCAGATGAAAGCCTCTCCAAAGCATTACAGATGCTTCTTGGGTTGAAGATATGCTAAAATAATATCAGATATTCAATTATAATGGAGTTTTAACAGATTTGGTTCAAAGTACCTTAAAGAAAAATGGTGCTGCAAAAAAAACTGCCAAGTGTTCAGAAATGTCTGGTTATTCACCAGGGATACACAATAGTTAAGCAGTAAGAATAGTTATGAATGTAAGTTATAAGAAATCTGCTATCATCAGTTGTAAGAAGCACGTGGTTTCATGATACAGGATAGTGACAGGACTACCTTCGGGGTCCTAGCAAAGCCCTGGGAAGAGAAAAGCTTCATAAATGAAATAGTGCTTAAATAGTCCTTAAATTTGACTATATTTAGAAGAAAGGACCAATAACACATTCCTCCTATGTAACAATGAAATCAAATAGAGAAATAATTAGATAACCTGAAAAAATTACCTGTGCAATTATATCCGTTCAAAAAACTACGAAGAATTGGCTTGGTAGTGTGTTCAAAAACTTCCAATTGAGTTGAAGTTTCATCAAAAACAGTATCGAATACAAATTTAAGATCTTTATTTTGTCTCTTTGAAATATCAAAATTTGTAGTTTTCTTTTTAGGGAAAAAACTGACTTCTTCTTGTTTGGGGTCAAAAATTAATATATGCTTATCCACAACTTGGACCACTTTATGGAGTCCTGCTGCTTTTTCTTTTGTATTTTCAGGGCGTACACGAATAACTACTTTCATGTGGTGACACAGGTCTTCCGCAGGGACAGACATTATTGATTATCCTGATTTGTTTATAAGAATGCCCGATATTTCTGAAACCAAAAAGAAAAATGAACTTTTAATATTAGTTCTACCTCTAACTGGTATGTAGTATTCATTCAAAAAAAGGTGCTAATCCTGTTCTACTCACCTGGGAAATATTACTGGGGGGAAATACATAGTTAAACAACTAAACGAAAAATTCAGTGGCACACACATAGAAGCACGATGGCAATATTTTTACTTGTATTCAGACCCTGGGCTCCAGTTTAAATTCAAATAGTGTACCTGAATTAACCACAGCTATGCCACTCCAAACTCAGCTATGATGTTCAACATGGCTGCAGCACTGTTTTCAACTAGGTTGTGGGAATGGACAAGAAAGGAGCTTCTGAACCCTATCAGGATAAGGATGGCAGAGCCTTAGCTTGGGAACTATTTTTAGTAAAAGCATCTTGTCTGCCAACCTCTTGGCAGTGGAAAGGTTGGTCTCTGACTGTGCCTCAGAGACACACAGGGTTAAAAATAGTTCCAAGGATGCATCAAGTAGGTAGCTCAGGTTGGAGAGGATAGAAATGGCAGACACTCCTTGGTATTCAGAAATCCTGGTCTCGGAACAGAGGTCATAGGCTCCTTTCCTAATGATATGTCATTTTAAGGGACATCAGTAATGATAGGTTTAAAAATTATTTTTTAAATGATTACCTCACATGAAAAGAAAAAAGGTAAATTTACAAAGATCCGTGATTTAGACATCTCACCTATCCAGAACATAATCTAGAATCTGTGAACTTGAAGGAGGCAAGGGAATATGATCCAGGAATCCCACTTCTGAGTTGAGAACCAATGGAGCTGAAATCAAAATGCTAGAAACACCGCGTGTCCACCGTGGCCTGATCACAATGGGCAGGATGTGGAGATAACTGCTCACCGACAGAAGGGCAAGTATAAAACATGCGTACACACTGTCTCAGTTACTGTTCTCTCACTGCTCGGACAAAATACCCAGCGCCCAAAATGAAGGAAGGAAAGGTTTATTTAGCTCACAGTTTGTGGAGGTTTCAGTCCATACTTGGCTGGCTCCAAAGCAGGGTGGTTCATGGCAGTAGCAGCAAAAGCAGCAAGAGCAAAAAGGGTGGAGCAGCAGACAGCAAGCCTCTTTCCCTCCCTTGTATACTGTATGCAGGCTCCCAGTCCCAGGGCGGGTGTAGCACTCACACCCATAATCCCAGCATTGGACCACGTACCTATCATGAACTCTAGAAGCCCACTCCATGACTGCAGGAGGCTTTGGGGGAACATCTAGACACAAACTGTAATATACACATAATGGAGAACTACAATATTCAGTCTTAAAGAGAATGAAATCCTGCCACTTCTTGCTAATATGGATGAATCTAGAAGACACTATGCTAGACAGAAAAATCCAGGGACAGAAAAATATCACATAATTTCATTTTTGTGTAGCATATTAACGGAACAAATAAAAATAGAGAGAATGACACTCATCAGAGGCGAGGGGGTTGGGAGGCAAGGGAAAGAGAAAATGCTGATCAAAGGATACAAAATTTCTGTGATACTCATGATGTCTTCATAAATTCAGTATTAAAATATTTATACAAGTTTTTCTTTTCCTGAAGTGGGTACTATATACATTTTTGGTGGACTCTGTAGTATAGAGGTGACGGTGTGGCTCCAAACTGTGCTGATGGCAGGGCCAGTAAGCTGGACTCTGGACCTGTTCTGAAGGTAAAGCCAACAGACTTTTCTGAGAGGGATACACAGGTTATGAGAAAGATGGGATTCAATACCACCGAAATTTTGTGCTGAGCGTTGGGCCAGAGGAATAGCCATTCAGTGAGATAAAAAATAACTGGGAATAGAGCAGGGTATAGGTACTGGGCGGTGGAGACATCAGGAGTGCAGTTTGGGACTCAGTTTAAGAGTTTAAGAGATATTCAGGTGGAAACATTAAGGCAGTTAGAAGTCACATTAAGACAGCAAAGCCCTTAGCATCTCAAGGGCATTTTTAGTTTTTTAAGTTTTTAAAAGCTCAAAACCGCCTTAAGAAGTTTGGGAACCATTCAATCAAGAAGACAGTGATCAATCGTCTTAAATACATCTAATAAGTTTCTGAGAATTAACTGCAGGATTTCGAGACAGAGGCCAGCGTGGGAGCCTTGGGGAAGTGTTGCAGACAAACACTGGGTATGAAGAGACCTGTAGTCAGGAGACTGGGAAGATACAGTGTGAAAATAAAAGCAGCAGAGACATGGTCTAGGGAGCAGGGAAGGGCAGCCAATGGGGACTTAGTTTGCCTTTGTTTTTTTAAATGGGAGAAATAGCTAAACCATGTCACAAAACCATATCTGTTTGGACTTGATTCAAATAATGCCAAAGTAATCTAAAAGTATCAGGTGCAGGATATTGCTCTGCCTTTTTAGGACTCTTTAGCCAGAAATAGAATTCTGAAGAGGAAGAACCCATGATTTGAATTCTCAGTCAGGTCCCAGGTGAATTACTGCTTTGCTCTTCCTCACCCTTGACTTTTTGTCTAGTGAACTCCCACAAAGCATCTACGCCTGCTTCTGTGACCTTGTGTGAGTTATTTTACCTCGCTGGGTCACACGCTTCTCATCTGTAGAAAAGAGATAGTAAGCGTGTATGGTGGTACACCCCTGTCACTCCAGGAGGCTGATGCTGGAGGATCCTGAGTTCAGAGCCGCTCAGCTCAGGTTACATGGGGAGTTCAAAGCCAGCAGGACTACAAAGGGTGAGAAAGAGAATAATACCTCATGGTATTGTTATCAAGGGTGAACAGAACAAACATGAAGTCATCAAGAATTTGAGAAACACTTGTTCTCTATCTGCCTCCACTTCTGCCTTTTCTTCCTTCTCTCAAAAGCCCCATGTGTAGAGGTATGTGTTTCTTTCCTGTCTATTACAGGAGAGTAGTTTCCCACTTCCCTTGGGATACCCAAACCAAGTATTTCTAAAACCTTTCTGAAACCGTCAACAGTGCTTTGACTTTAACAGATGTAAGTTCATTGGCACCAGACAGCTTTGGTTAAAATACCAGCTCTGAGCAGAGGGTGGTGGCGCATACCTGTAATCCCAGCACTTAGGAGGTTGAGGCAGGAGGGTCATTACAAGATCTATGCTGCCTGGAACACATCGTAAGTTCAAGGCCATCGTGAACTACACAGCAAAACACCGTCTCAATACTCCATATACAAATCGTAGGTCTCAAAGCTGGACATAGTGACACACACCTGTAATCGCAGCACTATGGGAGGTTGAGGCAAGATGATCTCAAATTCAAGCCCAGCCTGGGCAAGGGCAATTTAGAGACTTAGCAAGACCCTGTCTCAAACAACCTTACCCCTAGCTCTACTGCTGAATACCTATGACAGTGGTGGGCAGGCTATTTAAAATCCCTGTGGCTCACTTTTCTCTCCTGTAAAGCTGGACTGGCAGTACCCACCTCATACAGTTATTTTAGCCCAAGTAAGGTTGAATGCCTCAGCACAATGCTTGACCCAGAGCTGTAGTGTACTACAAGTGCTTGCTATTATTGCTCTTTACAGTGCAAAAAGGAAGTGGGATATCCATACTGACACACACATGTACAGGTATTGAATCTGACAGCACTATAAGGGAAAGGTTATTAATGCTATGCAGGGTAAAATGCTGGATTAGTAGTCAAGTTTCCTAGAGGAAGTGATGAGCTGAGAGCGGAAGGATGGGTAAGTATTAGGTAAAAGCACCTCAGGAAGAAAACTAGTTGTGTATTTAGGAACCATTTCCGGAACGCCATCAGCTTCTCTGCGCCTGAGACATAAAGGGTCAGGAGTATGTGCAGACTCCTCCTTTAGATGGGACAGGAATCTAAACGCCTCTAAGTGTCTCTAACGGGGAGGTGATTTGTCAGAGACTGAGTCAGGAGCATTTCAGGTGGTGAGTCAAAGACTATTGCAGGAATAAAAGCTAACTTGCTAAACAGTCAATTTAATTCAATCTTTTGGTTTTTTAACTGTTTGGTTTTGTATGAGTGGATGTAGTTTTATCTACAGTAACTAAAGAAGGGCTCAAGGGAATCTTTGGTTTCTTCTGCAGTGACTGGAGAGAAGGGAGAGGAAAGAAGGTTGCATTAAAAAGATAAACTGGACACTGTGAGTTTTAAAGATCTTGAACCTAAGCCTGAAGAATTCACTTGAATTTGAATTAGGAATCAGCGAAAGCACTTTAGGTGCCCATAGGTGTTACTGAAGTAACATTTTACGGAGAAAGTTTGACAGTGAACTACAGGAGGTAAGTACATCAAATGCAATTCTGTTTCACAACTTGTTAGAGACCTGAAGAGAGTTATAGATCTTAACATTTAAAGTTTTACATTCCCTACTTTTTAGGCACAAATTAGAATTTTCTCTCTCCCCCTTTCTTTTTCTTTAAACTAGGGATTGAGCCCTGGCTCAATGTGCTAACAAGCTAGTGTTCTACCAGCAAGTGACATTCCCAGCCCCAATTTTCTTAATGAAGATGCCTAACGTCAACAGAATCATGAATATGTAAAAATTAAAGCAGGGTACTAAGGTGTATGCCTGTAGTTCCAACTACTTAGGAAGCTGAGCCAGGAGGATCACTTTAGTCCCAAAGTTGGAGACCAGCCTGGACATCACAGCTAGACTACTGTATCAAAATAAAATAACTTTTTGAAAAGTGTATCAGTTACTTTTCTCTTCTTGCTTAGACAAAATGCCTGACACTCAATGTTAAAGGGGTAAGAATTTATTAGCTCAATTTGTAGAGGTTTCAGTCTATAATCAGCTGGCTCCAGTGCAGTGTAGCTTCTGTTCATGGCAGTGGAAAACAGCAAAAGCAACAAGAGGGAGAAGAGAAACATGTGTCTTTCTGCCCCATTTATCTTATTCAGACTGCTGGGATTAGGGTGGTGCCAACCCAATAAGTGGACTGATCCAGCAATCACCCTCCCTTAATCCTACTAGCACACTTAATTCCAATACTGCAACATCAATCAATCACACACTCTATCCAGACCTGGTGGTGCACACCAAGAATCCCTGCACTTGGGAGGATGAGGCAGGAGTACTACTGGGACAGCCTGGGCTACAAAGTGAGTTTAAGGCCAGCCTGAACTGCATAGTGAAACACTGTCTCAAAAAGACGGAAACAACAACGAAGCCACACCTATAGATTCAGTTGCCTCCGCTTGCCTCCCATGACCGCTTGAGGCTTTAGGAGGACATCCAGATACAAACCATAACAAAAGGTAAAAATTCGTTCAAATATACTGACATCTTTGGGGATCAGTGAGATTGTTCCCATATTACAACATAATGCCTTCATTCTTTTTTAACATAGCTAACTAAAAGAAATGAACATACTGTACAGGTGATTCTGAATCAAGTGCCAGAGAAAAAAATTCCTTGATCATGATTACGGATCAAAGCAGCAAAAGCATATAAAGTAGCAAAAGAGAAGACTAATTTTGTTATCTGTACAACACTGTGACTTACAAATTCTTTTTTCAGCTCCAAAGTTTTATCAATTTTGTGCGTAACTAGAAGAATGGTACAAAGGCTGGGTATGGTGGCATATGTCCGTAATCCCAACATTTTGGGAGGCTGCAGCATGAGGACTGCTCTGAGTTTGAGGCCAGCCTGGGCTACACCGCGAGTTCAAGTCCAGCCTAAACTATACAATGAGACCCGGTTTCAAAAACAAAAACAAAGCCAGGCACAGCATCGTGGTGCATGCCTGTAATCCCAGCACTGAGGAGGCTGAGGCAGGAGGATTGTTGTGAGTTTGAGGCCAGCGTGGGCTACAAAGTGAGCTCAAGGCTAGCCTGAACTGCATAAGGAGACCCTGTCTGAAAAGACAAAACAAAACAAAAAAACCCCAAAACCAAAACCAAACAAATATGAGAGAATGGGAAGAAAAATCCAAGAAGTAACTACGCATTTGCAGTACAGGCACTCAGAAATTTTCTCAAAGAAATTAGAAGTGCATATTTTCTTACTTTAAAAAAACTTAAAATATTTAATTGACAATGACGATTGCATATATTCAAGGTGTACAGTATGACGACTTGATCTATAATTGATTGTATAATGATTACCACAACTAAATTAATAAAACCATCACCCACACTATACAGTGGTTCCTATGGACTTGTTCTAGTTATAACTTAAACTCTGTACATTTAGACTAACATTTCCTTATCTCTCCTATAATTCAGCTCCAGTCTACTTTTGACAGGAGCTCATACATAAATGTTGAAATACACTTGTCATGTATCACATAGTAGCCATTCTTGGAAAACATGTTATTAAGAACACCCGGATTAGGTCAGAATGGTGATAATTAATGGTAATGAGCAAAACAGATCATCACTTGAGTATATTCTATGTGCCAGGCATTATGGTAAACATTTGCCATTCATCAGCTCATGTAATCATTATAATCATCATGTAAGGTAGGTTCTACTTTTATATTTGTTTCAAAAACACAGGGATATAACTTTAGGGTAAGTAATTTTTCCAAGTGACATAGAAACGGGGAACCACAAAGTGGATGTCCAACTCCAAAGTCCGTGTTCTTCCCAACTGTGCTCTACTAGAATTAGAACAGAACACTTCCAAATAATGATACAGACACTGAAAGATACAACTCTGAAATATTTCTTAGACGAAAACTCAAATCTGAATTAGATTCCAGTTCCACAAACAAATTTTGTTGTATACCTTCCTTCAATGACTCAAGGTCCACGTACAGTGGGAAAAGGTGTAAACAGTTGTTCAATAACTTATATTAACTGTTCAAGGCAGACATCTTAGTTTCCTGAAACAGGCCTTACAAAACAATATCAACTTAATCACAAGCCAGGTCTTCAGACTTCCTCTTCTCCAGCACCAAAGTTACCATCACCTGCCAAAACCCGAGCGGGGCTGGCTGCGGGGCCACCGCGCCACAGCTAAAGCCTGAGTGTTGAAGGCCTGCCACCCACCTGCCCCGCAGCTTGCCATCTAAGCCGCTTTCCCTACAGCAGGGCTAGCACCTCCCGGCCAGGTCAGCCTCCTCCTGCACCAAAGGGCAGCAGTCGCCCCGGCTTCCTCGGGGCCGGGGGTCCAAGAGCGCCTCCCCGAAGCTCTGCAGCGCCGAGAGCGGAAGGCGGGCGGCTGATCCCCGGCCCGAGGGGGGCCCGGCAAGGGCAGCGCTCGGCCCCGCAGGGTCCCCGGGGCACACAGGGCCGGGCCTGCACCCCGGACGCCCCG
>NW_004955476.1:7117142-7143945 GCF_000276665.1 Chinchilla lanigera
CGGCCCGGCCTCCAGGCTCCGACAGGGAGGCCGATGCCGGGCGCCGGACCCCCGCTCCCAGCGAGGCCGTCGGCCAGAGGGGGCGTCCGGCCTCAGACCTCCCCGCTCCAGCGCCTCTCACTCACCCGGGGTCCACAGCTCCGCTCCGCGACCACCGCGCTCCAATAGCCGCCTCTCCGCGCGCTCCACACTCCGCGACAGATTCAAACTCAAGCCAGGTTGCTCGCCGCCGCGCCTCATTGGCTACCGTTCCTGTGACGCCACCACGTCGGACGTTGCACCTTCAGCGCGTCGCCGTTAGGCGCCGGGAGGCTCAGTCGCGCTGTGTGTAGAAGCGGCTTGGTGGCCCGTCGCCGTGGCAACGCGAACGCTGTATCCGGAAGCCGGCCCGAGGTGGGCGCGGCTAGCCGCAGGTGCGGGCGGGAAGCCGCCACCTGGAAGTCAGTCCCGCACGGACTAGATCGAAAGGGCTTAGGGTGGGCATGGCTCGCGCCAGAGGCACTAGGAAACATTCACTGAAACTGACCTCATTTGTTATTGGGTGAAGCAATTTTTAAGTCTCAGACTGTAGGTTTTGTTTCAGAATGTGCATTTGGATAAGAGAAAATGAATGCCAGGAAAAGAAAAAGAAACAGCTTTGCTAAGATAACTCATTTTCATTTGTAAGGATATTTTTTATTTTATTGTATGGGTTTTTTAAAAAAACAATTTTTTTAGCTGTGAAGAGAGCCATACAGTGAGGCCTCGTGTGTGCTAGGCAAACCTACTCTGAGCTACATCTCAGCTCCTCTGGATGTTATATAGTATTTGAAATGGATTGGTTTTCTTCATATTACTGTATCTATGCAGCAAATAGTGATAGTAGGTTGTAGGTACACCATAATAAGCAGTAAAGTTAAAAATCCCTATACTCCTGGACCTTATAGTTTAGTAACTCAGTATCACTGTATAAATAGGATACACAAGTGTAGAGAATTATGAATGAAAAAAGCATATGGAAAACCCACAGATTTTGCCTTTATTTGAAGAAAATCAGCACTGTGTAGTAAATAATGCATTATATACATGTATATGTAAGCTGGATAGACCTCCAATAAAGTCACTTATTTCTGGCTGTAGAATATGTATCTTAGCTAACTGAATAGTTGTGTGGTGGTGGATTTAATAATAAAGTTGGGAATCCTTTTTATTATACATATGTCCTCACTAATCAACATTTTACCATTGATCTCTCAGGCTTTTATTAATTACTTTACGTATGTTAATATCTTGATTCTCAAAACAGTTCCTGAGATGTATATGTTGTTACATACATTTTGGTGATAGAAAACTGGTGTTTCAGAAAATCCCTAAGAAAAATATGTGTCTTGAATTGTGCAAACAAGCCCATTTAGAATTTAGCTGTCTCAGAAATACATTGTAGATTAAGTGATCATAACATGATAGCTTCATGTAGTCTGAAAGTATGTATATCTTTCCATTTTCTTATAAAATCGCTTTGATCATTGAGGAATAAGTAAATAGAAGTGTTTTAAATTTTGTCTTACTTTGACATCCATGTTGTGTAGGCTTCATAGTCCTACAGTTATTTCCACACCTAGCCCAAATACTGACTGTACCGTAAATTTCAATTTAGGACTGCACTTGCTGTATAACAGTATCCTGCTTAGAAGTCTGTATCGTTAAGAAATTGCATATTTTATTAAAGCAGAGAAATTTTGACATTATAGTCAGTGCCATTAATGTGCCAGCCGACTTACCTTGTTTGGCAAGACATTAACGAGCTATAACACAGGATAAGACAGTGGTGTATTTTGTAATGAAGTGAAGGGGAAAAAGAATAAAAACTTTCCAAACATTCAGAGCGAAGAGGAAAGGATTTCCAACTTTTTGTTAGAAACTAGAGTACTGTATAAATGCCATAGTATTAGAATTCAAATTCAATGTGTTTTCATAGTAAACCAAAGTACAGAAAATAAAAATTAATTTAAAATAGTCCCAGACATATAAAAAAAAGTGAAAGCGAATTTAACCATGAGAACGGTGAA
The DNA here is from genome assembly GCF_000276665.1 of Chinchilla lanigera. NCBI lineage: Eukaryota > Metazoa > Chordata > Mammalia > Rodentia > Chinchillidae > Chinchilla > Chinchilla lanigera. The sequence continues at coordinate 7,119,191 of NW_004955476.1, forward strand.
ACACTACCCCTGCCCAAGTCCTTTGCAAAATCCCAGTGTATTTATCGCAGGGACCGTTTGCAGCCTCGGAACCAAAGGCACGCGGGCCTCAGTTGCGGGCGGACGCAGGCCCGGTCTGTCCCTCCGTGCCAGGTTCCCCCGTGTCTGGGACTGACACGAGCGGGAAAGTTCAGGCTCGCCGGCCCCTCAGTGGTGATCTCTGGGCCGAGTCCGAGGCCCACGGACCCTTCAGGTGAGGACGAGGCAGCGGAGGAGGAGCACGCGCCCTGCCCCGCGGGCTCCCGCTCGGAAGCTGGCGCCTGCCTGAGTCTGAGGCTGGGGAAGGGTGGTTCTTCCCTTGCACTTTCTCCGCCTCTGTCTGGCCTCCAAGTGTAAGCATTACATTTGCACACAGGAGCTCCCTGCGGGGGAGACTGCCGAGGAGGCCGCTGTTAGCACCCCGAAGAGCCGGGGCCCGGGGTCCGCTCGGCGCCTGGTTCCTAAGCCGGGCGGGAGCCCGCGCTGCGGGCGAAAGTCGAGTGACTTCCGGGCGAAAGTCAGTGACTTCCGGGCGACACACAGCCCGCCTCGACGCCGGCTTCCCCCGCGCTCAGCCCGCGCCGGGAAAGGCTGATCGCCCTCAGCCTCGCAGAGCGGGGAGGCCGGGCCGCGGCGGGGGCGCCTTCCCTGACCCCCAAGTTCAGGGTGTGAGCAGAGAGGCAGCCCAAGAGGAGGAGGAATCATTTGTAGCCCTTCTCCTTGTTGACCCAAGTTGGAGGCTAGTTCGTTCATAATGAAATCGTTAGGCTTTGCACCTTGAGCAAGACTGAATAAATACATAGAGACTGAAAGCCATAGAAAAGAACGAAAGGCTGATGATAGCGTGTTTTGGGGTGCCTACAGTACTGCTTGTTTTTCCTCATGTAGTTCTGATTCCCGTATTGGAAGCGATGTCTTTTTAAAATGATCAAAATCTAGACTTTGGGTGTCTAACGTGTTAAACTGTCTAAATATTCCAGATTCTATAATATAGGGCTGTTCATTGAATGCCTTCTTTTACGTACACCATAGCGTGCTATCATTTATGAGTGGAACAAGGCCAACCTGTAGGCTGCTGTTTTCTTACCAAAAAAAAAAAAAAAAAAAGAAAGAATCAAATCATGAGATAATACACACGCATTGTCAACATAATTACAGTCATTAAATTACATGAATTTGTAAAATCTGGTGGGTTTTGTTTGTAGTGTGTGGGAGAAGATTACAGGTCCTGGGAATAGGCTGTTGTAGGGCTCTTTATGTGACTTTTGGCAAATTATTTAATATCTCCATTTTCCTCTTTGGTAAAATGGAATAATACCTAGCTACAAAAGAGACGATAAGGGTTGAATGAGTTAGAACACATATTGTGCTAAGAGTAGTAAGTGGTAAATAAATATTAGACACTATTTTGAAAACCATTACTAAGTTAGAGGGTCGTTGGCTTTGCTTTGTGTAAGCTTTCTGGAAAGCCCAAGGCATAATTAACAATTTGTCCAATTTGTCATTGCTTAATATCCAGAAATTTACTTAAAAACTCTCATTTCTAATCTACTTTTATTTTGCCAATTTTTTTCCGTGTCACAATATCACTTAATTCAGTGTATTATATCTTTAGTAAAGTTGGCATCTTATCCTCAAAGTAGTATCTTATTCAAGTTATATTTACATAATATATATACATAATCCATTATTTTAATATGTGTGATTAGCTTTTTATTTTCTGTTGAAAATTAAATGACATTTAACTGGAGTGTGTTTCTTGAAGAATTTTGAGAACATGTGGATTTTGGTAGGATCAGTTAGGTGAAATTTCTTAAAGTGAAGATTGATAACTATGTATTCTGTAGGCCCTAGAACTTACCACCCTGCCAAAAACCTTATTAAGCCCCTACTGTACATCTGATTTTGTGGATACAAAGGTATGGGTCTTAACTCATAATCCATGAGGAAAGAAAAATAATGTTAACTAGGTATTTTGGCTATGTCAAAAACACAGCTTCAAAGCAATTGGATAAAATGCATAATATTTTCAAAAGATCTTCGATTAGTATTCAATAAGTAACTTGTGCCCTCTGCATTTAAAGGAATTACAACTTGCAGAAGAAAATGGAGCCAGTTCAAGAAATGTATCAATTGTTTACTTAATGTTGGGGTACAGGGGACAGACAGAGGTGAGGGTGTTGAGGTAGAGCTCAGAGGTAGAGTTGTGCTAAGGCAGAGTAGGCTCCGGCTTCAATTCCTAGCACCCCCACATCATCTGAGCAAATGAACCAAAAAAGAGGCTATGGAAAGAAAGCCCAGGTGTGCTCTGATGAATGTGTATAAAATTATAAATGATGCAGGCTCTGTTAAGATGATTCCTCAGAGACTAACCCTGATGAACCTGCAAGGTTTGTCCAGGCTAACCATCTTCCTTTCCTGTTGGATTTACATGTCTAGTGTATTTCCAGGAACAATCTTTTGTACAAGTATGAGAATTTTGCATTATGAGGAAAACAAACAAAAGCTAGAAATAAAAGGCCATCTGACTACAATCTAGGATGTTTGTCATCCCTCTAGTCATCCAGATAGTTTTTCAGATAAGTAATTTGAACACATTGAATCCATTCTTTAGAATTAATTAAAAGTTTGAACATATGTATTTCAGAAAAGGATGACCTGATAACCAGTTTTCTTGTCCCTGCTGGTTAAAACAGTAATGATTTTAGAGCTTGTTAGATCACATTAAACATATGTAAGTTATGTTTGTGTACTCAAGTCCTTATTTCATGTAAGGAGGTCAGTCACTTTCACTTGTTCAGATCATGAGTCACAGTGTTTGATGTGTTATTTCATATGAATTCGTTTTCTCCAAAGTATTCTAACACTGTTTTTTTTTTTTTTTTTTTTTAAGAAAAATCCAACAATTATCATGTTTTAAATTTCTTTTCTAGATTTGTTGACCTACAGAATGCTTCGATACCTGTATTTTTGTAGACCATATAAAGAGTGTTTTTCATACTGGTTGGAATCTGGCATACTTAATTTAGGTGTCTGGGAAAAAAAATTACATACTACAGCAGGAAGATGTAATGAAAATAAAGCCCAAGAGCAAGTAGGTCAAACAGGAGCTCAGGAATTACACACACCTCAAAACAGAGATTCTGACACAGTGGCTGAATTGCATATTCCAGTAATGGTGAATGAAGTCATTCGTTGTTTGGCACCACAAAAAGGGCAGGTGAGTATATTTGTTTTTTATTTTTTAACATGTTTAAATTGAGATATAATTTGCTTATTGTAGTAGTCACCATTTTAAAGAATACAATCCAAAGTCGTTGGTGTATTCATGAAGTTTTACAGTCATAACTATTGTATCTAATTCAAGAACCTTGTCCTGTCCCTGCTAGGAAACCTCATACCCATTTGCATTCAGTCCACATTGATTTCATTTCCTCACTCCTGGCAACCCCTCATCTACTTTCTGTCTTTATGGATTTGCCTAGTCCAGACAGTTTATATACACTCATATAATACTCTGGCATTTTGTGTTTGCTCCTTTTCCTCAGCAGTTTTTTCAAGGTTTGCCCATGTTATAGGATATATTTGTACTTGGTTCCTTTTTGCTTTAATGGTGCTGGCGATCAAACCCAGAGCACTGTGCATGCTGGTTAAGTGCTGTGCCAATGAGCCACACCCATAGCCTGACTTCTTTTTTGTGGCTGAATCATTCCATCATATGGACGTGACACAATTTGTTTATTCATTTATTGGTTGATGAGCATTTATGTGTTTGTTTTTTTTTTTTTTGGTTTTTCTCCGGTACCGGGAATCGAACTCACGACTTTGCGCTTGCCAGGCAGGTGCTTTTGCCGCTGAGCTAAATCCCCAGCCCGGATGAGCATTTATGTTGTTTTCACTTTGTAGCTATTATTGCTGTGACTGTTACGAACATTTATACACAAGTTTTTATGTGCACATATGTTTTTAATTCTTTGCTGGATATACCTGATGCCAGTATCATGCCTCTTGTGCTTTAGGGCCATGATGAAGTCTGACAGGGTTACTTGAACAAAAGCAACATGGCAGGAGTGGATCAGACAACCACTGAGTCCCTAACAGAAGGGTAGCACATACAGTGTGGATACACTGGACAAGGGGGCGATTGAGGGACAGTGACAGTGTGGGCTTTTATAACATTCAGAATTTTTTTTCATTGAAAACTTTTGAATAGTTTATTTCTGAAATAAACCAAAGCTGATTGAAATCATGGAGAGTGAAAGTGCTGATAAAGGAGGGCTAATCTGTGCATGATGTTTGTGTGTATGGGGAGAGAACTGGTTCATGAAGTATGGAACCCTTCACCTGCAGGGTAAGCTTGCAGGTGGAGACGTGGGGAAGAAGAGCAGCAGTTCTGCCCAAAAACAGACTGTTGCATGTTCCAGTGGATGTCATTTCTGTTGCATTAAGGTTTTTAGCAGATTGAATGAAGCCCCTGCACTGTGGAGGGTAATGTGCTACCCTCAGAGTCCACCAGCATAAATGTTGCTCTCACTCCAAAATCACCTTCACAAAAATACCTGGAATAATATTTGACCAAATATTTGGGTACTGTGACCTAACCAAGCTGATACATGAAATTAACTATCATACCTATCTGGCTTTCTGTATTGCTGGCAGGATTAAATATGGTCTTTTTCATGAAATGCTTTAAAATCAATTAGGAGGTCACAAAAATGTTAAGTGATGTGATACCCCAAAAAAGGCTAGAAAATTTTTGATAATTAAGTACATTCATACAAGGAATATATATTTAAAGAGTAAATTATCATTAATACTGATAATAGTCTTAGCGTATTGACTTTAGAAATAAAATTCCTTATTGTAAAAGCTATTGCTTTTGCCTCAGTCACATATTTTCATTTTAAAAGTCATATCTTGCTGCTTTTTTTTTCAGTATGTAGGAGTACCTACAGATTAATTGCAAAGAATTATGAGCAAAGATTCTGGAACTGGACTGTTTCAGTCCAATCTGTCTAGGATACGTGCCCATGCATACACACACACACACACACACACACACACACACACACACATACTTTGAAATTTTTTTTCCCCTGAGGCTTCAGGTTGGATCAGGCAGTTTTCATGGACTATGTTCTAAGCTGTATGCATAAGAGACACTGCATGAGCTTGTTGTTCCTGTAAAAATCATCAGTGATACAAAGTGGGTTTTCTTCATAAAATTGTTTACCTCTCCTTAGACAGTGTTTATATAACAAAATAATTGCAGCATTTTCAAGTGGGTTGATGTGTGTAAAGCCTATAGCTCAATGCTGTCACATCTAGGGACTCTAAAATAAATATACACAAAATGTTAACTACATAATTAAATGGGTTAAGACTTTGTGTTGAATACAACTTATTTAAATGAAATCTCTTCATTTTCTTTAAAGATTCATAATGCAAAGATAGCGATGAAAACCTACTTAGGTAGATTTTTAAAGATATATTTAAATATATATGATACATTTTGTGTAGACACCCCCACACACACGTATCACATACAGTGTGCTGGGGCAAGTGATACCAGTGGCTTCAATTTGACTTCTGCAACCTCAAAAACCAAAGAAACAATATCAGTTTACTAAACCTTAGTAGCAAAACCAAATATTTATTTTGTCCTAACCCATGACATATAAAAACAAAGAGAAACCCCACTAATTCTCCTAGTAAATTTGTAACATATCTGTCTTTTTACTAAAACCAAATGTAATAAAATTAGATGATTCCACAACTTGACCTACATTTCACTCCATCCAAATTCCTGATGCAGGTAATGTTGGTTTATTTCGATGTTTCCAATGGTCTGATCTGAGTTGGGTTTTCCAGTAACTTTTAACAGAAAGTTTAATTTTATGAAAGTTATTTCTGAAAACTTTCATGTGAGGTACATGTGGGGACGATGTTATTTTCCCCTCTTTGGCTGTCTGGCAGACAGCTTTATTCACTATTCCCTTAATCTTCAAGTAATAAAGAACTGGTGACAGTCCTTGGATAGGAAAGGTCTGCTTTCCACCCCAAATCCATTATTTGCTTCTCTTCTTCCTGAGCCTTCTCCCCAAAATCATTTCCCTTTGCAGACTATGTGTCATATGCTCACTTGTATCAATCACCCACTTAAGTACAGTTTTCTTTATCACCTTCAGTGGTGAATTTACAGATGAAACTTCGGATCATAAGAGGAACTTGGGAAAATTTCTTGATACAGGTTTAAGTGAAGTCTAGGGCATTTTATAGTTACTTATTTTTTCTTTAATATTTAAAAGGTACTGATTTAAAGAAATATTGGCTTTTGGAATTTCTTATAAATCACAGCTAGTTTACTACTGTGTACTGATTTGAAATGATTTTTATAGATCTATTTACAAATATGTACTAGTTTGAATTATATGGAAAATAAACCCTCTTATCGTCTCCCTTGTGAGCAACAGAAGGAACTATCATTTTCTCCATGCTTAGTTTTTAATCTTACATTCATGCTAACAATTTTTTTTTGTTGTTGTTTTTATTTTTCTTGGTGCTGGGGATTGAACCAAGGGCCTCATGCAAATCAGGCAGATGTTCTACCACTGAGCTACACCTCCAGCCCAATAATTTTCTTCATAAAAACTGTATTATGCTCTGCATAATGGAAATCTGTTCATATCAACAGCAATATTTTACCTGAAAATCTTTGTAATCTTTAATGCAGAGTAAACATCAAAGAGAAAATGCTACAATGATGTTTTCTTTCTTTAAGATGGAAGACCGATAGCCAAGGAGGAGTGTATTTTGCTTAACACCAAATTTTCAAAGAGTAGGAACTCTTCTAAGGGACAAGAGTAACAGCATAGCGAACAGGTAAATTCCCTTAGAATAACCTTTTAGGATTTCAGATGGGATGGTCTCCATCAGGGTGTAGTGTTGTTATTCTCTTATTTCTTAGGATAGAGGTTTCTTTGAGGTGAAATTTATTTCCCATTGCCTTTTTTTTTTTTTTTTTTTGGTTTTTCTCCGGTACCGGGAACCGAACTCACGACCTTGCGCTTGCCAGGCAGGCGCTTTGCCGCTGAGCTAAATCCCCAGCCCCCCATTGCCTTTTATCTTTGAGAATGTTTCTGTCTTAAAACATCAAGTAGCACATTAAATGGCCTTTGTATTAAAATGCCTTCTGGAGTGTGATATTTCCAGTTTCTTGCTGGTAAATGTTTAACACTTGGCTCAGGGAGCGGGGTTTGGATGTGAATTAAAGAAAGAAAAGCCCAAACCTTGATTTTTTGTGTTTGTACATTTCTGTGTTATACACACTCTTCCTGTGACCCACTTTAAACTGCCAACCTACGCTCACTGAATATGGGTTTGGTCTCTGCCTAGTTCCTTACCTGACTTTTATATTAACTGTACACACAGTCTTATACACGTTGTAGCCCTTCACTGTAGCCCTTTTGTGCTCTTGCATTTGCTTTTCCTTGTGACCTATTGATCTGAGAGCAACTTATTTCATATTTTAAAATCCGGGTTTGTAAATTTACTCTTCAAGTGTCTGTGAAAAATTAGCCGCTGTCTTCTGTCTCCTCAGAACCATGTCCTTTTTAAAATTATGGACTGCACCTTTTTCTTTGTTGCCATTAGATTGGAAGCTCATTCAGAGCAGGAGGTTTTCATTCCTGTTTTGTATGTTACTGAGGATTGAACTTGGGGCCTTGTTAGGCAAGCACTGTGCCACTGAGCTATGTCTCAGCTCTCTCATTTATTTTATTTTGGGACAGCGGGGTTGGCTAAAGTTGGCTGATTTCCAACTTGCAATCCTCCTGTCTCAGTGTCCAGGGCAGCTGGGATTATAGGCAAGTGCCTCTGCAACTGGTTCTTTTCTGTATTCCCAGCACCAGTGGGGTTCCTGATTCACAGTGGGAGGGCAATACATGTTCACTTTAATGGTAACTGTATTAGTACTTTGTTAGTGTTGCGTATTGGTTTATTTAGTTGGCTTTCTTGTTACCACATTGCTACAGGAGGGTGGTGCTGTCCTTGAGCTCTGCATTATACAGTGACCTCTTTGTTTTTTTTTTTTTTTTTTTTTTGTCTTTTTGAGACAAAGTCTTGCTATGCAGTTCAGGCTGACCTTGAGCTCACTTTGTAGCCCAGGCTGGCCGCAAACTCCCAACGATCCTCCTGCCTCAGCCTCCCAAGTGCTGGGATTACAGGCGTGTGCCACCATGCCCGGCTACAGTGACCTCTTGCTTCACTTGTTTAATAAATTTAGAGAGAAGTCCTTTTGATTCTTTTAATGAATCTTAAGAATATTTCAAAACGTTGTTGGCTTGAGCTGGGGTGCACATCTGTGGTGGAGCAGGTCATCCTCCAGAAGTCATTAACCCGAGCTCTCAGACGCACAGTGATGGTCAACAGATGGCTTGAGATTAGCAATGTATTAGTTCAGTGAAATATTTTGCAAGAACACTTTGGAAAGAATCAATGTTCTTTTCATGTTACTTTGTAGTTTCCAGAAGTTAATGATTGTTTTATATAAGAGCATTCGAGCAAAATAAATTGTTTTGTTAATTTTACTTTTGTAGGTTTTATATATATTACATATTTTGTCTATGAATACTTCTGAGGAATATCTTTAATATACGTTTAAAAATTCCATTAGTATTGGATTTCATGATTAGCTTCGTGTTTATTATATGTAAAATTTTATTAGTGACATATTTGTTACCTGTTGCTTAGACTGTTACTATCATTTATTAGGAATCTACACTGCCCAGTGATGTGGTGAACATTTTGCATAGTGTTATTAAAATCTTTTGGAGAATAAACAATAGTAAACACAAAACAGTTATGTGACAATTAAATATTGAACTCATATTTGATTATTTAAAAGTATTTTTTATAAGATAGTTTACTTACAAAAATTATAGTTCATCATGCTAAACTAATATGTACTAATTAATTCCATCTTACTCAAAGTAGCAAATTTAAAAATTCTGTTTTGGGGATGTAGAGGTGTGTGGATCTACTGATGAATTTACATGCTTTTTCTAATGAGCGTGTATGTTACTGTTAATTTAAAATGCTTGTTCATGTAATGTTATAAGACACTTAAAAACTGATGCAGAAATAATTTTTTGGTTACCTTTTCAAATTCTATTTGATGTTTATAAAGGAATAAAGAGGCCTTTTAGTTAAATGAGCTACTTAGTCATGCCCCAAGTGGTAATCTCTTTAACAGTGCTTTAATAAAAATACAACTTACAAAGCAATTACACTATCATAGGTAATTTTTAAAATAAAATAAAGTTTGGATCTTACTATTTAATGTAAACAGAAGTGTATGATACAATCCTCAAAAGTCCTTGGCTGATAAAAATCCTAGATATTGGAGAAAATCTGAATGAGCTGGGTGAGGCAGTGACTTCTTTATATGGCACCAAGGGCGTGGCCCAGGAAGGAAAGTACTGATAAGCTGAGCTTCATTAAAACAGAAGATCTCTGCTTCATGAAAGGAATCCTGCCAAGAAAATGAAAAGACAAACCACAGACAGGGACGAAATGTTTGCAGAAGATACAGGACTCTTACCCAAAATACACCAAAAAATTCTCTGAAAACTCAGTAATAAAAAAGCAACACAATGTAAAAAAAAAAGGGCCAAAGACCTTAGCAGGCACTGCATCAGAGAGGATGCACAGAGGGCAAGTAAGCTGTGAAAAGATGTTCCCCACTGGGTGTCCTCCAGACTCACAGACTGAAACAGCACTGAGCTCCTACTGCAAGCTTACAGCTGACAACGCCAAATGCTGGCTGAGGTGTGGAGCAACCGGAACTCTCCCTGCTGGTCAGAGTGTAAAATCATACAGCCACTGTGGACGACAGGAGGGAAGTTTCTCACAGAACTAAATGTACTCGTTATACAATCCAGCAGTCACTCTTGGGTATTTTCTCAGAGGAATTGAAAACATGGCCGCAAAAAGTCATCACAAATTGCTATGTTTATGGCAACTCTGTGTATAATCACCAAAACTTGGAAGAAACCCACATGCTCTTCAGTAAATGATTGAATAAAGTGTGCTACCTCTAGACAGTGGAATATTATTTGGTGCTAAAAAGTGAGCTCTGAAACAATGACGAGTGGGAAACTGAGTGGATATTACTAAGTGGCAGAGGTCAGTCCAAAAAGGGTCCATATTGAAGGTTCTAACCCTATGGCATTCTGAAAAAATAAAAATATGGAGACAGTGAAGAGATCAGAGGTTGCCAGGGCTTCGGGGAGGAAAATCAGCAGAGTACAGGTTCATGAGACTACTTTATATGACAGTCTTGAGTACATATTATACCTTTGTTCAAACCTGTAAAGTGCACATTAGCGTGAGGATGTCTGGGTCGGTTCTTCAGTTTAACAAATGCCCTGCCCTGACTCAGCTGGGGGCTGGTGATGTTGGGGGACACTGCTTTTTACACAATGTATTTATTTATACATGTTTGCAGTACATGTGAAGTAATTATTGTGGGGAGTCTGTACATGGACATGACAGAATAACTTTTTCTGTCTGGAGGCAGAGTGCTTCATAGTGACAGAGAGTTTTAGTTAGTCTCTATACCTTTCAGTTTTCCTGTGAACACAAAATGGCCCTGAAAAATAAAATGCATTAAAAAGAAACCATTGATCCAGATAGCATCAAAAATAAATGTATCTCCATGGTGGTCAAAAAGAGACTCTTCCATGTGGAGAAGTCAAATATATGTACTGAATTTTAAATTTATTAAGACCCATTCTTCTGCTCCAGAAAATAGGACTGAAGAAAGCTGGAGCTCATTCTATATGGGAGTCAGGGAGAGGAAGGAGAAGCAAGTGAGGTGTTCTGTTCCCAGAGCACATTCCTGTGAGTCATCCTGCATACTGGTTGCTCTCTATTTAGGTCAGCATTAGTCCCTGATCAATAGTCTAATCATAGCAACTGCAAGAGGCTGGTCCTTCTACTTCTCTCTTTCCCATTGTTCTTCTAAGGTCCATGTTGTTTTTGTGAAGAGTGGTAGGAAGTGTACCTTGACCTTTTGAGTTCTCATAACATTTTATTTCACTCTTCTTCCACTGCCTTCTCCTCATATAACAAAGTACTGAGCTGTAAGTAACATACTTAAAATGCTACTTTGTAATAAACCAAGTTACAAAGCCTTATGGTGACTCATACTGTCCTGATATATATATATATCAGGACATACATATATATATATAAAATTTTGATGCTAGTGGTTATTCCCTTTTGGTGAGACATATACCATTTACCAGGAGGCACTATGCATTTAAGGATTTTATTTTTCTTGATGAATGTTGTTTTAGAAAGTATGTGCATTTTTATCTATTTTTGATAATCCATTTACTTTTCAATCTTCAATATTTGAGATGTTGTTGTATCATATCGTATACTAATTTAGGTGATTATTTTATCCTTGTCTTATTTATTTGCTCTGTCACATACAGTGTTTTCTTGTATTTATAATTAAATTCTAAGTTAAAGTCTAATCCATTTGGTATTCATTTTTTCTTCTGGAAAGCAAAAAAAATTGTAGATGTTGAATATATTCATAAAGATGAACAATTTTCCACTTGAGGCCAGTTTATGCTGAGAGAGTATTCTTAATAACAACAACATAGACTTCTATAAGATTTTTTTCTGTTGGATGTGATTTTATTGTGTAAAGCACTTTTGGATACTATTTCCTAAGCTTTTCATTGGTATTAATTTCAGTAGTGTTTTGTGCAAAGTGTTGTGTTAAACGTGAAAATAATGATAGAAAGGGTCTCAAGTGCTTCTGTTGTACTGGGGCCATAACAATAATTGAACTTTGTGGAACTCGAATGCTTCCAGCTCCTGTCAGATACAGTTTGGGGTTTTCGTCCACCAGGTAGTTCCTAGCTCTGATGCTCAGCCTGTGAGACCTTCAAGATCTGTACAGGTCCCTTGCTCCCTGGCAGCAGCTAGCATGACCTGGTGTCTAGAGATCCTATCACCAGCCTCCTGTGCCCTTCAGAATACGCCCATCCCTGGTCATGGCATGCTGTGCCATTCCTGCCTGCCCGCCTGCCACAGAAGGGCCCAGGCCATCTCACTGGACAGCTTGCTGTGCTTGACAGAGCTGCGTGCTGGTTCGATCTCCTTTTCACAAGGAAACCTTGCATTTAGAAATTGCTCAAAGGTATGCTATAAACTGACAAGTGCCATTAAGTAACTGAGGGTTAGAAATAAAGACAGAGAAAAGGTGTATAGGGGAGAAAGCTGTAAAGAGGATGGTTTGAAGGAAAAAAGTGTGAACACTTAGAAAGAGAACAAAGTTTTCTGTCTTGTCTATATGATCTGTTTTCTTCAGCACTTACCTACCCTGTCTTTTCTGTAGGGTGTTGGTTTTAGTCTCATTTTGTAGCAGAAATAGTGAAACACCTGCAGCTTGTCCAGTTCCCCCCCATTTTAATTGACCTTCATAATGGTGTATAGATTTTTTATGAGTACGGATTAGTATCACCAAGATAGTTTCTTCTTTGATCATTGTGTGTGAAACCAAGATTTTATGAGTAGAGAGTGTTGATTTTCCTCCAATTTAAGATGACCAAATGGGAGTTCAGGATGTGGCTTGGTGGTAGAGCATGTACTGAACATCTGAGAGACCCTGTGTACAATCCCAAGCACTAAAATTATGTGTGTGTGTGTGTGTATGTGTGTGTGTATTAAAATAACCAAAATAGTAAACACTTTCATAAATGAGCATGACCAGCTTCTCTTACAGGAAGTTTAAATGCAGATTGATTATTTTCAGAAGGGAGAGTAGAGAGTTGAGAAATGTTTTATAATGTTTTCATATTGGTGTATTTATTTCAGCAAGATCATGTTAGTAGTAGAAACCATATAGCTTTTTCTAAAACTTTCCCCAGGGAACTATCAGCTTAAAGACACAATTGATAGCATATGTTGTGGTTTGACTATATCCCCCTAAAGTTCCTGAGCTGAACAGTTAATTCTCAAACTCCTATGTTAATGGTATTTGTAGGTGGGACCTTTGGGAGGTCATTGGGATTAGATGAAATCATAATGATGGCATTAGTGTCTTTATAAGAAGAGGCAGATGGCTAGGTTGTGATGGTGCATGCCTATAATCCCAGCTACTGGGGAAGCTGATGCAGGAGGATTGAATATTTAAGGCCAGTCTGGGCAGTTAAGTGAGATCCTTCCTCAGATAAATAAAGTTAGATAGATATATCCTATCTGTCCTAGACAGATAGGACAGACATGTATGTATAGCTCAGCAGGCAATTTAGGGAGACCCTGTGTCAAAGAAGGAAGGAAGGAAGGGAGGGCAGGAGGGAAGAAGAAGGCAGGCAAGCTGGGTTGTAGCTCAGTGTTCCTGGGCCCAATCTGGTGGGAGAGGAAGCAGGGCCCACCCTAGCGTGCTTGCTGTTCTTCACCATGTGGTGCCCTCTACCTTCTTACAATGCAGAGAAGGTCCTCACCAGATGCGAGAAGACACCAGTACCATGCTCTTGGGACATCCCTGCCTCCAGAACTGTGAGCCAAGTCTACTTCTATCCTTTATAAATGACCTGGTGTCTGGTGTTTTCTTATAGCAACAGAAAAGAGGCCAAGACAGCATATAGAACAAACATTTTATTTCAAGATTTTTTCTATGCAGGCACTAAGAAGTCTTTGAGACATTCTCATCAGGACCAGAACAGTAAGTTCTGCCTAAGGTGATGATGCCATCTGAAAATCAGGAGTGACAAATGACTGGAGTATCAGCTTCTCCATTTCCTGTGTGATCTGTGTGTGGATTGGCACCATTCTTAACCTTTTGTAACTGGATAAAGGAAAACAAGTATACATCCTAAACTTTGGCTCGTTTTTGGTGTATTCTGTGTTGAATTTTTGAACTCAAGTTAGCTGATTTGACACATTTGCTTTTATAATTGCACATGGAAAAAACTTAAACCACAGTATTTCAAGTCTGTGATATCCTTTGCTGTGTGTCTGTGATGAATCTTAATTGGGAGAAGTAAGTAGTTAAGTGAGAAAACAATAAACTCATGTTTAATGTATAGGTTTGCATTTAAATTAAATTACTGCATATCACAGGTACTGCTTTAATAGGTGTAATCATTTTTTCTACCTTTCCCCAACTTGTTATTTTGTCTTGCTTTTAGGAAAAATTTCTTCTCTCTGATCTTTCTAAAGTGTAAGCTTTAGTTACCTGAGAGTACATGCATCTAACTTTTAACCTTTTTTTCTTTTTTTTGTGGTATGGACATTGAATCCAGGGCCTTGGTGCACAACGACATTTCCAGCCCTTTTAAATTTTTATTCTGAGACAGGCTCTCACTGAATCACTAAGTTGCTCAGTCTGTATTTGACCTTGTGATCCTCCTGCCGCAGCTTCCCAGGGTCCTAGTAAATGAAACTTTCCTTGATTTACTTGAGGTAGTAATTTTGAATACTTATTGTTACTCTGTTTTATATAGCAGTGACGCGCCGAGTTAATTTTTCCCTACTTCATTCCCCTCGTAGCTGTGTGTTCCTGAGTGCTTTTTTTGGGGTAGGGGCTGGTGCTCCTTTCACAGTAGGTCCCTACCTAGCAAAGTCATCTTGGTTAAAGCTTCCTGTAGTGCTATGCAAGTTAGGGCTTTGCTTGCTAAAGAAGTAACATATTAAGTTAGAAAACCCGGAATATCCATGCCTTAGATGGCTGCATGTCTGGAGCCCTACTTTGGCCTTATTTTGCATAGTGACTTTCTGGTGCTTTCCTGGCTGTGGTTCTGAGCTTTCACCTCCCGTTCCCCATGCTTCCTGTCCACTTAGTTGGTTTTTTTTTTCCTTCTCCTTAGCATCTGTGACTGACATGCTACCCTTCTCATTCTCTTTTGCTTCTTACATCTGTCCTGCCTCCTCTGTTCCCTTCCTACCCTCTTCCTTCACTGCACACTGGCGTGGACGCTCAGCCTGTGTCCGTTGCTTGCTGCCGATTTCTCACTGTGGAGGACAGTGTGACTTGGAGAGGGTGCACTGAAAATACGCATGGAAAGCGTTGCTGAGTGCAGGAATGAAAGGTACCATGGAAAGAGACACGGAGGAGGTGGTGAGCTGTGCAGTCGCGTGTCAGTGTGAAAATGCAGTGTTTTCCCCATTCCTCACTGTTTGTATGGAGCCTTATTATGCGCAGCACTCTTCGTGGTCAAGGCACAGTGTGAAGCAAAATGATGCTGTGATTTTAGCTCCTAAGGGCTTACAGTTTAGCGGGAGAGAGGAACGCGTACCATGCAGGCGTCTGGGCGAACGTGAAAGAGTGGGCTTCTCTGAGGCCTCACAGGAGGAGGTGCCCACTGAGCTGAGGGTGTGGAGGATGAAGTAGATTAGAGGAGACCTGAGGACTCTCCCAGAGAATAGGGAGCCAGGCGAAGGCTCTTCGCTGGGAGGGGTCCTGGCTGCAGCGAAGGACAGTGAGACAGCCGCTGGTACTGAGAACAGGGCAGGTGGGTGTGGAAGATGCGGCTGGTGTGCCAGAGGTTGTGAGAGTCCCCTGTTAAAATGATACGGCAGTTCTGTCTGTTACTGCGAATGGATTGGTGCAAACCTATCATGAGGCTGTTGTCCTGATGCAGATAAGCAAGGCAGTAGTTTTGGATAGGACTGGATGGATTGGAGAAGGATTAAGGAAGTGGAAAGCAGAGGACACAGCTGATGTGTATGGACACTTCTAAAACACTTTTGATGTGAATTTAGACCTTATCTTAGTTTGGGCTGCTGTAGCAGCTACCATTGGTGGGTCACTTACGCAACACACAGTTGTTCCCCGGGCCTGGGTGGAGTCTTGCTGGATCTCAGCATGGACAAAGGGGAAGCAGAGAGGCCCCCCCTCCTATGCGTGGCATCAGGGAGTAGAGCTTACATATCTGCATGTGGGAGCGCACAAGCATTTCATTCAATAAATGTCAGTAATCAAAATACCCAACACCGGGTCTTTCATAAAGGATAGAAGTCCATGGGGCTCACAGTTCCAGAGACCATAAAGTCCCACGCTCATGGAGCTGGCATCTTCTGGGCTGTCCTGAGGACCAAGCTCCATGTTTGTATCCTACACTGCATCAAGCAGAAAGGAATATGCTCATAGAGGAATAAAACCTTCTATGCTGTTTATGTCTGTAGCTGTATCAAGGTGGATTACTTTGAGATCAAAATGAAGGAGACAATTCTAACTGGAAGAGAGTCCTAACTGGAGTCTCCTAGAGGAGATAAAGGCTAAAGAGTTAGAAGTAATGAGTATTCCACGTGCGTAGGGCAAAAAGGCAGGAGAAAGCAGTGTTTGCTCAAGAAAGCGGAAGTGGAGAACATGAAGGACTGCGCAAGATACGCTGACTGGGAGACTTCTCCAGTGCAGTCCGGGAGCTGTGCTGCTTTCCCTTGGGTTGGGCCTGGAGTCGCTCGAGTTGAAGCTGCTTTGGGAATTGAAATAGGCAGGAGGGCGACTGAGTGTGAAGCAATGGGACAAGCATCTGAAATGGCCGCTGCAGAAGTGAAAGACTAGAAGTAGGAACCAAGGGTTTATGTTGAACGCACCATGCAGGCGATGCTTAAATCACTGAGGGTGGATATGTTGTTGAGGCAGAAAGAAAAATAAACCTTGGATAGCGTTAGTGTTGAATATCAAGCTGGTTAAGAATTTCTAAGGCAGAAAAGACAGGTTAAGAGAAATTGCTAGTGATATGAGGTAAGTTGGAAGATGAACGGCTTCCTTGTCTAATCTTCACTACTTTAGAACCACTGGCCAAAGACTTGAAGGGAAACTTCTTTTCTGGCCCTGTGAGTAGCTCAAACAGAAGGTTAAAATTATTCATAATACCTTTGGCATTTGCATTGTTTCTGAAATGTTTAGGATTAACTTTTGTCTTGCTATTGTTAATATTTCTTGAAATTTCAAAGCACTCACTGTTGGCCCAATGATTGCATTATTGTATTACTCCTAGAAACCTAAATCTGTAAAGAGACTTTTCTTTTACCGAAAGTTTTCATCGCTACTACTTTATGTACAATAAGTATTACTACACAGATCCAACTAATACTTTCATCACTCCCAAATCTGACAGATTTATTTATGTAAAAGCATACCATAGAAATTGCTCAGACAGTCCAAAATATGCCAACTTGTTAAATAACAGGTTACCATCTCTGGTCCATTATTGGAATTTTGCTCTATTTTCTTTTAAGAGTTTATAGCTTCATTGCCCTGGGCTAATATTCAACTTACTAGTTGACTTTTCACCTTTCAGGTGCTGGCCTGTGTTCTGTTTTTTAAGTGACAAAGAAGACCCATTTGTATTGTGATTGTGATTTCTTAATTGTATCTTTTCTTTCATACCTGATGAATTATAATACTCGTACTTAACAGGGAAGAGGGGAGGGCCTTGTATGTGAGTTTCCGTTGAATGCCCCGGTGTACATTTTCTTGTGGCATCTCTTCTAACCGAGGCAGGAAGATTGTTTTCATATTTTCATGGTAATGGGGGAATGATGCTGTATAGACTGGGCAAAAATAAGAGTAGAAAACCAGGACGAACCGCTTGATCTCTGGACAGATGTGTGTTGCTGTTTGTGAGGTGTTGCTGAGATCTGTTCCTCTAGGAGTCACGTGTTGGGAGCTTTTCACTGCCTCGGACCATCCCAGAGTCGCTCTACATGGAAGTATTCCTTGAGCAGACTATGTGGTAAAGTTTCTGGCTACCATTTTAATTATCAGTAGTCATAAATCCTACACTACTTGTTTTCAGGAATTGTAGATGGATGAATGTGTGCTCACACCCCTTTCCTTCCTTTATGTTCAGGGAAAGCTTGACAGTCATTGACTCACTCTGTTACTGAAGTCGTCTGTCTGCTGGAGCTTAGTAGTAGAACAATTAGATCAAGACACATGGTGCTTTTTCCTTATGGTAATGAGGAATCTCTGAAATGTTTTAAGATAGGGAGAGCTGGTTGAATTTCCATTTTTTATAGGGTACTTGGATGTATTTATAGGTGAGGAATCTACCGTTCTCTGTTAAAGATATAAATATTTGAACCCTAATAGCAGTAATTAGTGTGTAGAGGGAAGCAATTAAAGAATGAGTAGTTAAGATGAATTAGATGAGGAAGGGAAAAGCCTAAGATACCTCTGTGTGTGTGTGTGTGTGTGTAAGCTGAGAATGCTACCACATGATTCAGAGAAGAATGGAGGCAGGTCGGGTTTGGCAGATGATAGTAAATTGCAGCTCGTGCTTGTGTATTTGCAGTACTTAGTGGGCATGTAGGTTTTCCTGTCTAGAAGCCAGTTTCCTGGAATATTCTGAAGCATGGAAGCGATAGACCAGAGTGGCAATAATAATTTAAGGCGTCACTAGCAAGGCTAAGAATGAGAGAATGAGGTCAATTAAAAATTTATGAAAAAATGTACAGCAAGGGTGGGAGCTTTAAGGAAATTGACATATTCTGAGTTTAATGGCAGAGGATGAGGAAGGCAAGCAAGAAAGGTGAGCAGGAGGGTGAGAAGGTATCTGGAAAGCCAAGAGACTGGTAGCGCAGACGCCAAGGGAATGCAGGTGTGAAACACAGGGTTACGAGTGTGGTGTGTGCACCAGAACTCCAGAGGCGGAGTGGAGGGAGACCGTAGGGCGCCCAGGAGCAGTGGTTTGGTGGGAATCAGGTCTTTCATGGAGGGTACAGGAGGACAAAGGAAATGTGAATGTACCTGCAAACACTGAGATGAGAGCGGGAGGAGAGAAATGGGTGTAGCAAGTCAAAGAGGGCTTCACATACTGTGTACAAACATGTGCTTGTAGGAAGTAGACATTCAGTTTTGTGAGCACGCAGACGCGGGAGTGGAAGCACGGCGCGGGAATGGCTAGTAAAGGCCGCAGAGTCTGACTCATGGGCACAGGAGCAGCACACTGGCCTTGAGTAGAAGGAGTCACTTCCTCCTCCGGGACTCGAGGTGATAATGGTCTGAGTGCAGACGGTTTTGTAGATGATGGGTCAGAAGAATTGGGAGGGGTCCAGTTGCAGAGCTGTCGTTTCCATGATGAGGGGAAAGACAGTGTTTTGGTAAATCACCGAGGCTGAGGAAGGTACTAATGGAGGAGGGGTTGTGGGAGGTAGAATAATCACTTTCTGTGGGATTTACTTGACTAGTATTTGGCTGTTCAGTTAGAGAACCGGTCTGTGCATTTATTATATGACAGTGGTTTTCCATGGGCAAGAAACAGCTTGGGCTTTAATCTGATGTTAGTGCTTGGCTGGTGGCTGACGGGCAGTGAATAGTTGTGGTGCTCCTGCTGGGCTGTGGACTGGCTGGAGAGGGAAGAGTCTCCAAAGGCTCCGGCTGACAATGGGAGTGAGGCCTGAGGAAGTCTGCTCAGTGAGTTGGAGGCTGCGGTAGGGAGGTGGACAGCAGGACAGAGGACCGAGGACAGGTGGACAGAGCACCGCTCTGCAGGCAGCCCTGACTTCCTGTGCCTGCCGCAAGACCCTATTCATGCTGGGTGAGGTGGCCAGTGAACCAGCTGCCCTCTGCCACAGTGCGTTTTCTTTCATCTCGGACTCCATCCTTTTCTTTTCGGGGCAGCCACGTCTCCGTGGATATAATCGGACGGGACAGAGGTTTTCTAGATACAAGGTGAAGACCAGGTTGAACATTTCCTGAAAATGACGATGTTTCCCACATAAAGCCAGGAACGCAGCAAAGGGTTGCTTTAAGGACATTTAGGCTTGTAGGACGCCTAGGTCGTGCTGTGTGGAGTGCCCAGTGGGCTGGTGGCTGTGGTGTCTCAGAGGGAGCATGAGGCAGGACTGGTATCACGCAGACCCGCTGTGCGAGGTGACCCTAGTATTGTGCCAGCCACACATGATTTTATCCGGGGGGTGCTGGGCCACTTAGGGTCCCTGGATTTCATGTTTGTAAACCACTGTCTGGAAGCATTTTCATTACTTAGTTTAATTAATTCATAATCCTTTCGTGGCCCCAAACCTTGTTTAATAGCTGTTGATTCAGACACTGAAGAGCAGCTGACTAAAAACAGACACTAGGTATTTATGCTGCAAGAACCAAATCACACAGTTCTGCAGTCATCACACGAGATAACTTCTGCGTCACCTCTCTTCACTTTCATTTTGCCCAGAGAAAACAAAACCAGTTGTACCTTCAGCCATGAGTGTTTTTCCTCATGGGCTTTAAATAATTTTCTATGTAACATGTGCAACTGAAATTAAATTCTATAAAAGTTGCAGTTAACTTTATTTGGATATTAAAAGAGAAGAAAAAAAAATGCAGGCCATCTGGAACATTGTCATTGACTAAGCAAAGCAAAGTCCGTTATCTCTGTGCTTGATTTTCATCTGCAAAATGGGGGTGACAATAGTCCCTATCTCACTGGTGTATGTGAGGCTTACTCAGTGCCTGAGGGTGTTGTGGTTGGAATAGGGCTTGACACACTGTATGTGCTCCATAAATTATGTATTTACTGATCTTATGATTGATTCATGGAGAATGAAGCAGACCACAAGTAGTATGGTTGGAGGTGGCAAGCAGCGACAGAAAATCAGAACCTAAACGGTGTGCACCTTCAAGGACTCGGGCAGCTGTGGTTAAAGAAATGTCTCAGAATTAAAGTGTCAGCGTGGAGTGCTTGCACTGATGAGAGGTGAGGGTCAGGGATGTGAAATGGACATATTGCTGGAGATTCGTGTTTATAAACAGCACAGCTGTGATTGCAACATCTGTCCATGCAGATTGACGAAACTGTGTTGTACTCACCACCTAAATATGACAAGTGACATGCCTAAATGTGACTTGATTTTCTGAAATGGAGAGATATTCTTGGTACAGTGCTTTTCAGTTTATTCAAGTCACTTTCCTAGAAAATCCAGTCTGTATTAAATCTTCCTAAAAAGGACTGTGTGTAAACACAAACACTGCATGTTCTCATCCATAAGTGGAGGCTACGAAGAGTGGATTTTGTAGGGTAGGGTAGTGATTGCCAGAGTTTAGGAGGGAAAGGAGATGGGGGTTAGAGAAGGGTGAGGCAGGGGGTGCCAAAATACAGTGAGGTGTGAAGAGTAACTCCTGGCATTCTGCAGTGCAGCAGGGTAACTGTAGTCTTCAAGAATGTATTATGCATTTTACAGAGGAGCTAGAAGGAAGGAGTTCAGAGGTTCCCACCATGAAGAAACGATGACTGTTTAAGGCAGAATACTCATTTTCCTGATTTGATCATGACCTGTTGTATACATGTATCAAATTATCACACTGTACCACATAAGTATATGCAACCATTACAGGTAAACTTTTTGGAAAAAACCATTACATGATGTGAAAAATTAAGTTTTGTTTCATTGCTTTTGCTCCCCTGCACCCTCATAAACATAGATCGTAAGTACTGCAGAGCGTGGGTCGTTGTGTTTTGTGGCACTGCTGTGACTGCACTGCACGACTTCCCACACCCTGTGCACACCTGTTCCCGCCGATGCCATCGGGCTCTCATTTCAGCCCCAGCACATGCGCAGGTGCTCACATGAAGCATCACTGCTAGGAGGCAGAAGACATGGCCCTGTGTGGATGAGCCCTTGGAGGAGCTTCCACCATGCCTAGTGACCGGGTGCGCGAGGAGAGTCACCCCACAGCAGCGTTTCCGGGAGAGTCCTGGTATAAAACCGCTGTGGTGCCAGGTGGCAGAGTTTCCTTCCCATCTCCACCTCCCTCCCGCAGTGTCCCCTCCCTGAGCCACCCCCACTCTCGGCATCCCTGGGTGCCCGGTCATGTTGCCATCTGGTTGCCCAAGTGCGAATCGATTTGTTGGAGCATAACTTTAGCATAATTTTAAAAACTAAATTAGTATTACCTTTCTTTATACTGCCCTTTTAAATATTCTTTTTCCATCTGAAGACAGGTACAGATGCTATATAAATGTGTATTTCTCTTTTTCTTGCCGTGAATAAATGTTTGCTTGTAAACATAGCCACATGCATAAAATGCATGCAGTCTGTGAAGGTGATTATGACAGTCTCATCTTTTATCCGAACTGATAAACTTTGAATAGAATGATTTTTGGCTAATTACGACAGTTTTTGTTTTGGAAGAATCATCTCATCTGCAGCAGTTTACCCCTGTGATCCTAGCCAATCAGAGGTGTTGCTTTCAAAGGATGAATGTTATAAAGTCTAGCCAATTTAGGCTATTTAGATATTATGCTTTATTTTAAAACAGGTGACTTCTGTTATGTGAAACAATATTTTTGACTTTAAATAAAAATTTAGGATGATGGAAAACATGGTTACGTAGTCAAGGAACTAAATGAGATTTTTAGCTTAATTTGGGGAAACCATAATGAAGAGTCGAAGTCATTCCTGAAATATGCAGGTCTTGTGAGATACATCCCTAGCTGTACTGTTTTTCCTGGGAGAAATTCCTTGCTGTGGAAGTGTCTGCGAAGAGTATTAATTGTTTTCTTCCTGCGTCTGCCTGCGGGGAGCCCGGAGCTGTGAAAGTGAAGCCTCTTTTCTGCCCTGTAAAGGTCACGGCAGCACACGTGGTCTTGAGCTGGAGCCCTGAGCCGGCCACGCTCCTGACTTCGTGCAGCTCTGCAGTGATGTCACAGTCACACACGTGGGCGGCATGGCTCATGAAGTCACTTTCCTTCTGTATTAAAATGTGTGTCACTTTTGTGGGAGAAAAATTAGTGAGTTCCTAAAATGTAATTTATTAATATATCACTTAGTTTATGTTATAGGCTGGTCGAAAATAATTTGTTGTCTCTCTGTTATTCTCATAATCTCAAAAATAAATCATTGCCTTGCAGCTACCTTTACCCCCTGTCCCATGCTGGCAGCCAAACATGGGGCCTTATGCGGGCCAGGCAAAGGCTGTGCTCTGAGCTCAGTCCCAGCTGGTTCAGCTGCTCTTAAATTTGCCCTGCAGGAGGCTCCCTCGTGAGATCTTCATAAACCATGATTCAGTTTGTGGGTACCCTTTAAATAAGTTTTCCAGTGATCTCTACGTTGGAAATTCACTCTTGTGTGGAATGTGGTAGCTTAAAGAATTATTTCTTCATCCTTGATAGTATAGTGGTTTGTTACTTTCTTTGGTTATTTTTACCACCATGAACAGGCTTCTGCAAAGGTATGTGAGAATCACATTTCAAGAAGTTCTGTTTCTCCACTGTATTATATTATAAAGTGGGGATGTTTAATTTGAAATCAGAATAGTGAATTAATACTTAAGAGTTTAGTATTGAGTGGATGCATTTTTTTGATTTTCAGTGTTTCTCTTCTATAGTTATGTCCACAGACTTACTAGACTAATCATGCATGAAAAATTTAACAATAGTTTCTATGTCTTACAAATAATGTTTTAATTGGTGATATTAAAAAAAAAAACTTACAAGGAACAAAATCCTAACAGGATATTGCTTGAGAGTAATCTAAGAGAAACTGGGCATGATGGCACGTATATACACATCTGTAATCCTGGCTGCTTGGGAGGCTGAGAGAGGAGGATTGCAAGTTCAAGACCAGCCTGGGCAGCTTAGAGAAATCTTGTCTCATTTGGTAGATAGGTAGATAGATAGATAGATGGATAGATGGATGGATGGATGGATGGATGGATGGATAGATAGATAAATAGATGGATGGATATTTAGATAGATGGACAGATAAGACAGATAGACAGACAGGTAGAAAAGGTAGTTAGGGAAATGTTCCTGTACCCAAAGAACAGGAAAAAAAATCCTGATAAGGGAACAGCATGTGACATTGCCTTGTCATGGGAAAAAGAAGGGCAGTACTTTGGGGTTCTTTTTGGATTTTTTTTTTGGTAGGGTGCTTTGAAAATTTGAAAACCTGTGATGAAGTGTGCACCACACAGAATAAATGGAAAGGTATCAGAAAATGCTAGGCCTGAGGCCATTTTGTGAATTTTAGTCTGTATTTTAAAAGCCATGAGAACTCACTGAGGAGTCTTGAGCAAAAGATGCGGTATAACTAGATTAGATAAGTGTTTGTAAGGAACATTCAGACTGCCTTGTGAGAATAGTTGAGAGTTGGTAGCCTGGGAATAGGTTGCACAAAAGTAAATAAATCAAAGAGATGAGTTAAGAAGCAATTGTGTTTATTGAAAAATGGGTTTGGGATAAAGTAGTAGTGTTTTAAATGGAGTGGTGGGTTCCTGTGAAAGATGGTGGATGTGAAATAAACAGAATGTGGGGAGAAGTTAGATGGGGCATGAAGAGGTCCTTACTTAAGTGTCTTGGTCTCATCCTTGGGTGGATGGGGACATTTTTTTTTTTTTTTTTCTGAAGATCTCATATTGTGTTTAGGATAATTTTTTTAGATGCTTTTCAGATCTCCAAAGTGGAGTTTCAGGAGCACAGTTCAGGACCTCAGAGGAGAGGTTTGTGCTTAAGACAAAAATTTTCCAGATTTAATGCTTATTAAGCTATAACCTGTGTATGAACCATTTTGACTTGAGTTTGGTGCATGGTGATAGACCTGGGTCTATTTTTAGTCTTTGGCAGGTAGCAAGGCAATTTTTCCAGCACCATTTATTAAAGAGGCTATCTTTCTTCCAGTGGGTTTGTTTGGCCCCTTTAAAAGATTAGGTGGCTGAGTGTGTTTTTGGTTGTGTCTGTTTCTTCTAGTCTGTTCCATTGATCCTCAGG
>NW_004955476.1:7145915-7173370 GCF_000276665.1 Chinchilla lanigera
TCTGTCTGTTAATGTTTTCCTCCTTTTATTTTTAAAATAAGAAAAAAAGTTAAAACCTGTGTAATACAGTCTTTGGGGAGTATTTGGTCAAAAGAACAGAGCCCAATAAAACAATAGTTAATAGTGCAAGTCCTTTATGCATTCCTCCAAAACATATGAAGGAATCATAATTCCCAGTGCTACTTTCTAATGTTGCTCTTATTGCCTTTCTCAACTTCTGTCTTCGTCAGATGCCACTATTTTCCCTTCTCTTTGTTTTGTTATTTCTTTCAAAATTCCTGAAGAAATTACCCCTCTTGTGCATCCAGGCTACCTTTTCGGTAATCCTTTGTTCATCCTTGGTTCTTCACTCTTTATTCCTGGTTTTACAAGATGGGGCTTTCCTTGAGTAGGAGCTAGGGAAAGAAACTGGGAACACACTGCCGATGTTCTTTTGATGGCTTAGGGACAGGAAAGCCAGGGAATGCTGGGAACAGTGGCACGCCCGTGATTTTTGTCATACGAGTGAGCAGTCAGCATGTATGTAAACATGCAAGCCAAGGGCCTGGTAAATTTTGCCTTGTCGTTGGGACGAAATGATGTCCTGACTCTTGAGCACCTCCATCATTCAGTAAGTGGGTTGGGGAAGATGAGCCCAGAGGAGACAAAGATCTCCTGTGTTCAGACTGGAGCTCCTGAGCTGCCTCCTGCTCCTGGCCTCAACAGGTCTCTTGGGAAAGCTTTTCCAATATTTCAGGTCAGGTTCTTTGCAAGCAGGAGTGGACCCCCTGTTATTGTCCTTACTGTTGGTGTCATTATTCAGTTGCCTGTGATCCCCAACAGATTCTAACCTCTGAGAGGATGGGAGTTAAGTTCACCCTTGTTCCTCCCATAAATCTTGTCTGTTTTGTACGTGATAGGATCAATGAGCACCTGCTTAATTAGTTACGACAGGTATTCTCATTAGGCTTCATGTATGTACATCATAATGTTTCCTGCTCAATTAATTGTCAAAATATAAAGACTTGCTCTTTACCAAACAGCATAAAATAGCTATGCTCCAGATTCTGAGGTTATGACTTTGAATTGTCTGCATCTAATACCTATAAAAAGTTTAGGGACAATAAAACTTTCGTAGAACTGCAGTGCATTTGGACCATATCAGTTTCGAACTCCTAGGATTGCTTTCACTGAGTTGTACTTTGCTGTTATCCCATAGCTTATAGTGAGGGATATTAAAACTGATGCACACTTTCAAGTCCTCCTGTGATCACTGTAGGGGTCGGGAAGGAAGTGCTTGTTTATTGTGGTATCTTGATGAGGACTAGTAGAAAGCCTTTGTTTTTG
This sequence comes from Chinchilla lanigera, assembly GCF_000276665.1. Taxonomy (NCBI): domain Eukaryota; kingdom Metazoa; phylum Chordata; class Mammalia; order Rodentia; family Chinchillidae; genus Chinchilla; species Chinchilla lanigera. The sequence continues at coordinate 7,147,242 of NW_004955476.1, forward strand.
TCAAGGTGCAATTGTAAGAAAGCTTATTTGGAGTGCTAGGATTTGTGGGTATCCAGCAGAAAAGTGAAAGGAGACACACTCAGTGTGCCAATAAAGATTCGTTCGAGCCACAATGGGGACTTTACTTAGGAAAAATACAGATTGTAGTTTTTCAGAATCTCATCAGAGGAAGGAAACCAGTTTTGTGGTTTAGAAAAGAGAGTGTGAGGCCCTGGATTTAAACTCCAACACACACACACACACACACACACACACACACACACACACTCACACTCAAGAAGGAGGGTACAGCAAACTGGCTGTTACACTTGTACTGTTTGACAAGAATAGCACATGGCAGTGACTGGCTTAGGGCATTGGCTTTACGTTCTAGGTAAGAACTGCGATAATTGGTAAGCAGAAACAAGGCATTCTCCAAGTTATTTATTAAATTAATGGTGTCAGTCCACCTACAAAAAATAAGCTGAAGTGAGTAAAGGGTAGAACGACCCATCTCATGAGAACTGAGACCCAGGAAGGCGCGAGTGCTGCCCTCAGCCTGTGTCCGTGTGGCCCCCGCCTTGGAGCTCGCTGGACCCACTTGCTGTTTCTGTGCATGCGTGTCTGGTGTGATTCCTTGTGGATAGGGTGAGTGCTGCCGCCACTCAGGTTTCTCTCTGACCTCTAAGAGACGCAGAGATCAATTTGTGCTTTTATCCATGAACATAACCAGTTTATGTCTTACGTTTTGAGTACGATATAGTTATACCCCCAATTGTGATCATGCTTTTTAAGTTCCTCCCACCTTCCTCCCCTTCCCACCTCTGTTTTGCCTTTATTTTCTGTGCTCATTTGTCGTTATAAGTCATCTCAAAGTTTTGTTTGTAGTCATAGGGACTTGTAGACGTGTATAGTATCATAGGCCTCATTGATTGTCTGTGGGAACTGATTTGGTGCGAACCTCATCTCACTGGATCTACTAGACTCTTCAAGCCAGCCCTGCTGTGGCCTGTGGACCTCTCTGTATCTTGGTTTCCCCTGCAGGAGGTGGCCTTTCATTCTGCCTTTCTGTGATCCTCTGCCTGTTCTCTCAGCTTGGAAGTATTTCCAAACCTGCAAAAACAATTGCTTATATTATAGCTCTATAATTTAATAAACTGAGTTTAGGTAGAGGCAGAGTTCATAAAAGAGGGAAGAAAAGCTAATTATTGCCCTCTTATTCATATTGTTTTGAGTTGTTTTAAAGAACATTTCAACATCTAGACTCACTCTAGCAGTTAGTAATCTTCAATCACAGCAAGGATAAATTAAACCTGAAATAAATCTAAGAAAATTCATATGGCATATGTGTATATGATGATTTTAACCCTTTACATCTAAATTTTGTTTCCACTGCTATTTTAAGGGGTTAGGTAGTATGGGATAATTCAATATTATGATCAGGTAAAGTTAATAGAACATTTTAATGTTGGTTTTATCATTTATATTCTCTTTTAAAAACAAGTAGTATTTTTTAAAGATATGTTTGCAAAATCGATTTTCTAAGCCAATGCATTTTCATTGTTCTGTTAACAAATCAAACTTTTCAAGCTATTTCTGTTAAAGCTATCTGGAAAGTGTTCCTTCTCCTTCCGGTCATCTAAATTTATCACAGGGCCCTAACTAGGAAGGCTGGCGAACCTTCTTTCCTTTTGATCTTGCATCCTGGCGGGCGCTTGGGTATTTCTTGTGTGAGGAAAGTCTGGTGGGTGAGTCAGTGCTCTGAGTCACAGACAGAAGCCTCTGGTGTTCTGCACTAACTAATTGGAAACAGTTTCAAAATTAATTAAGGCTCGTTGTCAGCTCAGTGTTACTGACTGACATCCCACCAAAGTAGTTTGTCTTTTGACGACTTGCTTAATTGTTCTTCGATATTTAGGTTTTTGTTTTGCTTTATGAATTTCTTTAAAATTTACTGAAAAGACCTGTAGTTACCAGGTTGATTTTTTTTTTTTTTTGGAGCCCTTTTATGAACCCCCATGTCATCTGTGTTTAATTTCTTCCTTGTTTGGTGCCCTTTTTTTTCCCTCTTAAAAATGTTCAATACAGTTCCTTTTCTTTTTATCTTGTTAATTTATTGGTCTGTGAGAGAAGTCTTTTATGCTGCACAGAACTAGTTCACACACTAGCAGTATATTGATTTGTCATATAAGAGTCTACTTTCCTTTTGGTCATTATGTATTTTATGTAATAAAACAAAATTATGTGACTTGCTATGACTCTTACCTTGCAATAATTTGAACTTAAGTGTTATTAAAAATAACGTTTTTTTTTTTGGAGTTCTTTATTGAACTCTTATTTGTTTGAAAGAGAGTATTTCGTTTATATATTGGATTATTGGAGTTTTCATGGGATTGATTAGGCGTTCTTCGTGTTTACAGAAGACTAAACTAGAGGAAATCAAGAAGTGGAAAGTATTTTGGCTGAAGAGAGCAAATGTGTTCTAGCAAGATGATAAAATGCTAGAGTGAGTTACTGGGAAAATAAGAAGAGAGAGAAGAGAACTTGCAATGAGTGCCTAGCAGCTCTTATGCATTTTTATATATTATTTCTCTCAAATTCTAGCATCTCTATAAGATGGGAGTTATTTATCCATAATCAAATGTACAACTTGCAGCTCCGTGCGGTAACAGCTTGTTTAGAGTCCTCAGCAATATCTGTGCAGTAAACGCTGGGAGCCATCTGTGTTTTGCTGTGCTGTCTGACGTGAGCCTCAGATGCTGTAGTACAAGAGAACTCAGGGAGAGCGTTTGACCTAGTTATGTAACAGACAGTCTATAGGGCAATAAGCAAGTTGCACAGATTTTAGCTATTTCTCTTAATATTATTTTCCAAGTTATAGATTAAAATTGAGACACATTCTATAATTGATGACATCTCATGATTTAATTGGCAGCATGTTTCCTTAATGGTAATGTAAAATATAATGCTGAATTTTATAATCAACACTATCTTAGACTTGGTAAAATAAAATATAGGGTCTTTGATGGAATACAGTAGATGGATGGTCTTTATGGTCTTTCTTACAACTTTTAAGTTTCTATACTAAGAAATTTTAAAGACAGCCAGTTCACCTTGTTTTTGTTTTTCATTCATTATCTCCTAGATTTTGTTCTGATGAGATGATCTTAAAAAAATCTGCGGTCAAATATGTTTTAGAACCTTAGTGTAGGGACTGGAAATGAAACTCAGTGATAGAGCAATGGCCTGGCATGTTCAAGGCCTTGGTTTGGTCCTCATCACAAACACAAAAAGAAAGGAAGAAAGGATCAGAGAAAGGAAGAACAGAAGAAAAAAAAGAAAAGTGTATCATGCTCTTAGAATTTCTTGGAGTACATGAGTATATAAAAATTCTATCAGAAAAAGTAAATAATATTGATTTGGCTTAACTCATTGTTGTACAGATTTGTTTGATCACAAAATCCCTTCACCTTTCTTACCTGTTTTCCAATGGGCATTCTGAATGTACCTCTGGAGCTTAATGATTTGCCCATTCAACCTGGAAAAAGGCTGGGTTCCATACTTGCTTGCCTAAGAGTGAGTATCACCCGTTAGAGATTATCCTTTCTGAGGGTCAACAGGCTTTTCTTTTTAGTGTCCTTAGCCACCTTCCTTTTGTTTGACTTTTTTGCTCATAGGTCAGCCTCAACCACATTATGAAGTCATTGCTTTACACTTCTCCTGTTGTATCTTATATGAAGTTATTCTTCATTTGCTGACAAAATTGCAGCACTTGTAATTTATTAAAAGGATATTTGCAATTTTATTAAGATTCTGAACAGCTAGAGAATTCTTGGTAAGGTATAAATTGCAAAAGAAAAAAATCCATTTTCTGGCATTTTATGACATATAAAGGTCAGCAGGTTATGGGAGCCTTTTTTCCATATCTTATGCTGAGCTTCAAAGGTAGAACATTTTTCATTTTCAAGAACTCAGTAAAGAGTAAATCTCCATTCTTTGCTATTTTGCTTGTTTCTTTCTCCATGCTCCCTAAAATCTAGACTCACTTTACCTGTTCTGTATTTGTAGGATTACTCCTTCAGCCCTGTAATATTCGTACATGATTATTCCAATTTTTTTCACTTTTATTACGTTGCTTCTGGTGGCCTTCCTTTGGCACTTTTTAAAATAAGAGAGCCTGCCAGTGCCTGCTTTTTTAGGCCTGTCCTAAACTGGTTCCTTTGTATCACCTTTGTTGTCATTATAATAGATCATCAGGTTGCTTCAGTCACCAAAGACTTCAGTTCTTACTGCAGCTTTTTCCAATTTCTTCCTTTCCTATGTATGGTATAGGTATAGTTATAGTTATAGTTTATCCTGGTGGTGGGCAGTTTGGTCAGCAGTATTCTTGCGTTTGTGTTTGTTCCTACCACTGTGGTAGCTGTTATGGAACTTACTTATTCTTTGTTTTAAGGACACTGTGATCTCAGCAAGGAAAAGCTGCTTCATGACTTAGTACATTCATGGCACACAAAGGGGCCCGCAGAAGTCTAATACTATATTAAAGGATATGAAAAATGAGGTTAAACATGTGGGTGGGTCCCAGGTTGTGCAGCAATTTGACCGTCAGTATAAGACACTGCTTGGCTAAAAGAGTTTTGATAAAGGCAATAATATGTTTCAATTTGAGGCTAAAAACTTGAATTTAAACCTTGATGCTTTGTTCGCAGCACATAGTCTGGATTTTTATTTCTTTTCTGATTTGATTTTAGCCATTTCTGCTTTGAAGAATCTTAAGTCATACGATTTTTCTATCGATTAGATTAGACATTGTTCGTAATACATTTAACAAGTAGTAGTTGGTGTAGACTGAGATGACGAGAAAGGGACGACCAGAAGTACAGGAATGAGGGTGTGTCGTGGAGTTGTGTGCACGTGCGTGGCAGGAGAGAGTGGGTGTTGAGCCACCAGTCTGCCACTACAGCCCAGCCACCTTATGTTAGCAGACAGGCCATGTCCAGGGAAAATCAGAGGACCAAGGGGCTGGGGATTTAGCGCAGCGGCACAGCGCCTGCCTAGCAAGTGCAAGGTCGTGAGTTTGATTCCTGGTACCGGAAGAAAAGCAAAAAACAAAAAACAAAAAAAAAACAAACAGAGGACCAGACTTCTGCTCTCTGCTCAGTGACATTGTGCGTGACTTTCCCTTTTAGGCCACAATGACTTTTTATATAGAATAATACATTTAGACTAGCTAATTCTTAAAAGGTATGATTGTGAAGTATATGATTCTTTGGGAGGGTACTGGGGATTGACCCCAGAACATTGACACTGCCTACCTGCTTTTTAAAATTTGTATTTTGAGAGGCAGTCTTGCTAAATTGCCCTGACTGGCCTCAAATTTACAACCCTCGTGCCTCATTTTCCAGGTAGCTGGGATTATGGACTTGTGCTGCCATGCCTGTGAGGAGGATGTTTGTCAGACAGACGTGGTGACGTTGGACAGAACAGCCTATGCTGTTTGCTAGTAAGGTAGACAGATGTTTCTTTTACAAAAGGGCAGCTTATCAGAGTCAATCCTGCCTCTGCGAGGTCTGCAGTTTCTCGGCCTAGCCGTTTGAAATGAGCCAACTGAATCTATGTCACTGTGGAATATTCTGGGGTCCCACAGTGGTTAAGGAGAACATGAAAGTGGAACCGACCCTTTTATCTCATTGTACTGTTTCTCATGGATTTTCCAGCCCAGGCTGCAGATGACTCCAGAATTCATCTGCTTGCAATAGAAGCATTATTTTCTCTACAAGAAAGATTTATACAGAAAAGCACCATGATAAACACTGCTTAAAGTTCATTTATACTATATTTGCATGTTTCAGATTAAGAGGCAGTGAGGAAAATTCTGAGGCAAGTGCACATCTTTGAGATGCTCTGCAACTGGAAACAACTCTTAGGAAGATAAATTGGGTGGTGTTTGGTGACGTCGACGTTGGCCGTGGCCAGGCCGGGGTTGCCCTTCAGGTTTCAGGCGCGGTGCGGACCACAGGCTTGGCGTTATTTCTTGAAGACCCGTCTGGGACAGTTGGTCCTCGCCTGGCCAGACTCGATTTGGAAGATTCACCTAGTCTTGCCCCGCCTCGTTCCCTAGTGGCTCCCACCGTGCTGCCTGGTGTTTCACAGCCGGGAAGCGGCGGGGCTGGGCCCCTGATGCCTTGCAGTCCCCCGCGGTGGCGCCGTGCTGACGTTTTTGGCGTAGCACACGCTTCCTTATTACCCTCTCCTTGTCCTTTCTTCCGGTGGCTGCCCCTTTCCATCTTCTCTTCTTTTGCATCTCTCTTCCTGGACGGTGACAGTGAGGTGGCTTCGTTTGAGGGATGGTGAGGGCACGAAGGAATTGGATGGCTGTCTTCTCACTTACGCAGACACACACAGCTACTTTATCATTTTGTACACGGAAATAGAGGAGATGGGGGAAAAATAAAAGAGGAGAAGGTGAGGATGTTGAGTAGAGACAGGTGCTTTATTGGATGATTTTAAAAAACAAAAAATCTTAGCTGCAGATGTAATTCTCCTGAGAGAAAAGCTACACAGAACTCCCCTAATATTTATATAATTTCATTCTAATGGATGAGATACATTGCTATCACTTCTAGGTATCAGCGGTGTGGGACTCCTGCCCATTAGGGCTGGAGTGTTAAAGCCGGTAGAGAATTGTTGCTGTCTTTTCAGGACAGGTGCGAGCGTCGCCTTACTTTCATATAAGGCTATGTTTATCAAGCGTATTCTCAAGAGGTGATGGCGAATCTGAGACTGTTCCAGCCTGTGCTGAAGTACTCCCACCTTACGTTGTTGGAATACACTGAAACACTCTTTGTGAATGTGTGCCAGAAAGTTCTTCCCATTTGAAGAGGCTGCCCTCAGTTGGATTAGGAGGAATTTCCCATCTGTTCAGACATAAGAAGAGTGATCAAAAAGTAGGTATTAAGAAAGGGTTTCCCTGTCCAAGATGCTTAAAGATGAAAAGTTTTGATTGGAATGATTTGTCTTTTTTCACATGATATTTGGATCTGGTGTTCAGAAAGAGTATCTGGACCAGAATTAAATGCAAACTTAAGCATAAAGTCTTGATTTGATTACCAGTACCTGAATAAATAAGTACATAAATAAATAAATAAAAGCAAACTTCTAACTCTGACATTATGGTGTGTACTGTACTTGTTTTGGTTGGAACTTGACTGCAGAACTCTGTTGGAGTTCTTAACTGCTTAGTACAGTATCTCCCCGCCCCCATTTAAAATACTGCATCGCTGCCTTTTTGTTTCCTACTGTGATGACCTGTGAGGAGATTTTATTTGGTCATTTCCTTTCAATACACTTTTTACTTTGCTGTTCCATATGTCTAGCTTTAGATCTGATCATAGCACTTTCTTTTTTTTATTTTAAAGACAAAAAACGTGTTTAGAGGTCTATAAATTTCTGACAGCACATATTAGTGCTCCTAGCTCTAGGCCCTCTCTCGTGCTTCGGTTTCCCCTTCCTGCCCCTGCCTCACTCTTGGGAGTGTTGTTGAGCTCTGTGACTGCACTCACGCCTCTGTCCCTTCTGGCTGGTGGTATTTATTGCTGTTTATTGGCTTTTTGTATATGGTGGTTAGTGATCATCTATTAATTTGTCTGCTTCCACTATAAAATTGTGGAGGGGTTATACCTACTTTGTATTTTCGTAGTGTCTAACACAGTGCATTGTTTAAGAACTTTTTATTGACTTATGACTCTTCTTTGCATCTTACAAATTTCTGTGCACCTCAGCCTCCACATTTTTAGAATCTCAAGTAAGCTTAAAGCAGTTCCTTACGGCCTACCATTTTGGAGGGTTTCTCAGAAAGGAATCTTTAATTTCTAATTTTTACCCTCTTAAGATTTTAGTAGTGAGGTATTCATTTGCCTCTTAAACAGAGATGGTACTGAAAGGAACAGTTAATGATTACTTATTTGGTCAGTCTTACATGTTTCTATTTGTTTTCCTGAGAAACGACTTCGAAGATATCAATACGTAATGCAACAACCATTGTTAATTTCCAACCACATTGTCTATAACTCTGTATTGTTTGTATTGTTCTTATGCTGTTTTGTAAATGGATGTGTGTTTTTTAATATGTTTTCCTTCTTTTATTTTTAGAATAAATTTAAAAAAAACCAGAGATGGTAGCCCCTAGAGTGTGAGTGTCTGCTTTAGTCACACTCTGTCACCGTATTTGGTGGACCTTGCATTTCTGCTTACTTCCCAGGACTTTTGCATTCCTTCATCTTTGGCCACACTTCTTATCACTTGATGGATGTTTTAGGCAAGCAAACTGAGGTGTGGAGAGACACGAGTAGGGGAAGCAATGCCACAGTTTGTGTAACAAGCTGCAAAGCCTATGTGTGCTTCTCTTGATGATCACATGGCTGATGACGGAAGCAGGGTGCCTAAGTACTTTAAAGCTGTCTGCTAACTTCTCTTTGGAATTCATTTCCTCCTCCCTCTCCTCCTCTCTGCTTCTTTCCCCCACCTCTCCTCCTCTTCCTCCTATTCTTGTTGATACTGGGATGTGAACCCAAGGCCTTCACATTGAGCCTTTTTTATTTCCTAGACTTTGTAACACTTATTTTGAGATAGCTTTTTTTTAAAAGTCCCTAGCCCTTTTATAAATTTATTTTTTTATTTTGAGACAAAATCTTGCTAAATCACACAGTTGCTCAGGCTGGGCTTAGACTTGGGATCCTCCTCCCTCAGCTTCCCACAGCGATGGCCTTATAGGTATGCAGCAGTGCACCCAGCTTAGAACTCATTTCTTGTACTGAAATGAATGGCATGGAAAAAGGGGCGTCCAGGATCCACTGTTTTCTTTGCAGTTAATTTTTATGAGAGGTTGTTTATATGTTTAGGGACAGCCATATGGGGGTCACTAAACATTCTTTTTATAGTCTGACAGAACGAAAGGAAAAAGTGTGAAACAGTTCTTGTTTTAAATTCACAGTCTTTGGGGGACCTTCTAGTTTTTTCTTCTTACTCTGGAGAATAATTTTGAGAAGGAAATCATCTAATGTGTGATTTACGTACTTCACTGATGTTAGTTACTTGGGAGATGGGCTGGAATTGAGATACATAGATCACTGAAGCCATGAAAATATTACTCTTGTTTGTTCATAAGCAAGATCAAGAATAAGGAAACTTCATTTTACTGCAATCCTGAAATTTTGTCTTAGTGACCCAGTCTACTGAGTGGGCATAAGATTGTACTCAGAGCATGATGGAATTGACATTTAGAAAACCCAGCAGATAAAATATTACACTCACTGACTCATGAAACAGAAGCAACTAAGGTCCCAATTTAGAACGATTCTGCATAGAGCTCTGATTGTGAGGTTGGTTTTACAAATATCGCTGTGGTGGAGTTGGAGGCATGAGCTAAGCGCAGAAATTAATAATGCTGAGGAAAGTTCTAGTTTAAAATTTGAGTCCCTATTCATGTCCATAAATTAGCTCATTTGAATTGTAGTGTAAATATCTAAATATCAATGGAAGTAATGGGACTGTTTGAATTTTCAAAGGAGATTCTTATCTGATGTTTCTGCTATGGATTCTTCCATGTGTAACTTATTAGTGCCAAGTTTATCTTAATTTCAGGAAAGGGAATTAGGAATCCGATTTATAAATGAAGGGCAAACTCCAGCGTAGTGATCAAGAGCGCAGGCTGTGGAGACTGGCTGCCTGAGGACAAAAGGAAGGGTTCTTTGTCTTACCTGTTGCTTTATGATACTGGAAAAGGCACTTGGCTTCCCTTTGCTTCAGTTTCCTCATCAGGATTATGGCAAGGCTTACCTTACAGGGTGGTAAGTTCATGGTAATTTGTTGTATAATTTTAGCAAGTCACTTTATATCTGTAAACTTTGTTTTGTAAAAGGGCCTCAATTAACTCAAGATCCCCTTCTAGTTCTGAAATTAATTTTAATAGAAGAAAATAGTAGTTGGTAGAGTATTTGTATGAAAGAATAGATTTTGATAATAAATATTTGAGTAGATTATGTTTTGATCTCAGGAGCCTATAACTTAGTTCTGTGTTACTTTATAGACAAGTTAGCTGTTTATTTTAAGATGTTATAATCTTAAAATGTTGGATAAGAACCATAGCATAGAGATAGTGTGCTCATTCTATGAAATAACAAATGCAAAATACCAATTATACTACCCAGTAATATAGTTGTATTCGTAAATGCTACTGCTCCTAGTCCCATCTTGTATAACAGCATCAAACAGGAAAATTACAATTGCTTTAAAAATCTTACTTGGTTATATTTTTATTCCAGAATCAGGTACTGATTTGTCCCATAAAATACAGCAAGTGCTCAGCAGGAGAGGTTGTTTGTACACAGAGAGGGGCTGCGGAAAGAGGAGAGGAAGGACAAAGAATAGGTTAGCATGTTCATTTTCTTTGTATAGTGGGACAGGGAAACAAAACAGCAGAAAATCAGTGGATTGATTAACTTCAGAATTGCTTTTTGTAACAGTGAATGGATGTAAGGAATTGAAGCAGAGGGAATTTGTTGTTAAATATGTTGGTGTCTGGGAAGCTGGGCTCTCATTTGCCTGAGTTCTTAGAAGGTGTGCTCATAGCTTTGGTTTGGTGACCTGGAACACTGACATGGGTGACTTCATTTTGATTAGTCTGGTCATTCGCATAGACCAGGGCAGTGTCCTTGCGTATATTTTTGTTGGCAGTAGTCCTTTTCTCTCAGCTGTCTTTCTTTCAGGGGACCTCGTAATTCATGCATTTGAGTCTGTGTCAGTCTCAGTATGAGGTGACTTCAGCCCATGACTTAGGCCAAGCTGTGGCTGCTAGTGAGTTTGAGACAAGACCCAGCTGTATGCTTTGGTTTGGGATAACAAATCTTGTCATGGGAAGCTGAGAAAAACAGGAAGAACGATAACAGTTCCTCCTCCTAATAACAGTTCTGACAGGATCAGAATTGAGAACACAGGGAAAAGAATTAAGGTGGGGTAAAGGGAAATTGGGTGCAGTGTTGATGTAGCACTTTATAGGACAGAGTATTCCCAGCTTCTTCCTGTATGATTCCTTTATTTTAGTTATGCTTTTTTCTGGCAAAGGACTTTATTATATTCAATAATTTGCCATAAGGATTTGTTGAATGTCTTCTCTCCAATAAAAATATGGCATTGGTTCTTTCCCTAGTTTCACTCCTTGCTCTTTAGACATTGAAAAGAAAAACCATGTGTTTTCTGAGTTTCAGCTTCTTCTTTTGGAAGCAGAAGAGAGAGAAGGAGAGGGGACTAGATGATTTAAATGTCTCCCAACTGTAAAATACCGTGGTTCTCACCCCTATTATTGACTTAAATGTGTTGCTCTGCCCTGTACGGAGTGATCGGCCGTCGGCAATGCTGCCTTTATTCTAATGAAGTTGCCATTGCAGTTGATCCTTAATCTCTCCAAGAACATGTATCTTATTACTTCATGGCCTGTGTAGTGCATCCTTCTTCTCTTTACTTCTGACTTTATGAGGATGTACTATCTTTTCCTTTCTTCCCTCCTCTGCCAGGTTTCCTGAGGCCTGTGCTTGAGTTATCAGCTCAGGGACCGACTTTGTAAGAGTGAGGACAAAGAGGTAGGGAGAACATATTACATCTGAGGGAAGGCAAGGAAAGAAAGAGAAAAATGGAGCAAAGTATAAGAAAATAGGATTTGGATAAAGACTGCCCAGATTCAAACCCTGGCATCTGTCTGCCTCAGTTCCATTAAGTTTAATAAGGGCAATAGCTCTCACAGGGCTGTACCGCAATTATACATTTAGTAGTGACTGAAAGCAATGCTTAGTTCTTAGTAAGGATTACATAAATGGCAGCCAGCACTGACAATTTTTATTTTAAAAGCTTTTTACCAAGAACTTATATGGCTTATATAAAAAATAGGTTGACTATCTATGTAAGTTCATTTATATCCCATTTGAGAGTAAGTGTAGTAATTGGTATCATGGTGTTGACTTTGTATGACAGATATTATTGATCAGAAATTAGTATGCCTAAAGTTGAAGACTATATAGTGTTATCTCTCTAAGTGTGGTATTCTGTTTGGAAGAAATTATATGTCCCTGCATTGTCTAGTGTGTTAATGGTGTGTTAGGAGTCTAACTATATACCCTGGAATGGAAAGCTAGATTTGGAGGGACCTCAGAGACGATCGTACCTATCCCTTGTCCTTCACAGATGGTTTGATCATAGAAAGGTCCCCAAATGGGGAAGCAGGAAGTGATGAGGACCTGACGTCACTCTGAAGGGATCTGCAACGTGGAAAATTTTCTATCGTTAAAAGAGTTAGAATGCTTAGAGATTCATCTTTCTATTTTTGTTGTAACATATTCCAAGGTTTTTTTTTTGTTTGAGATTTGAACATAAACAGATCTCACTGTATTTAGAAATTGTATCTTCTATTCAAAATGCTGTAATTCTTCTTGACGGTAGATATTCATTATACTAGAATCTTTGAAGCTTTTAAAAATGACCTTTTCAAATACATCTTTGCCCATAAACATTTATGTCATCATTTTGTAGATGTTTTAAGTCACTCTTACTTTTATTCTGAAGTATTAAAGATTACCAATGCTTTATTCCCAGGGAGAAGGACAAGGGAATAAAACTACCAAAAATGTGCATACAAGGTCACTTTTTAAATGATACAAAATTAAAAAAAAATCGTGCTCTCACATTTATATCCAAACTGGTTTATCCCCTTGAGTTATAAACTTATGTTATCTATCAAATGTTCTATAAAAGATAGTATAGATATAGACAATTATTTTATAGTCTGCTTGCTTTAGCTCCACCCAGAAGACAATGGCCTCAAAATGCAAATAGGGGCCCAGTAAATTTTGACATCCAAAGTCATCAGAGACAAAACTTTAAATTGTTTCTGAAAAGTATGTTTGCTCTCACATTGACTTTCACAGTAAAAATCAATATAATGTACTGGCTGTAAGTTCAAAAAGTAAAAAGAAGGGGAACATATGAAGTATTAAGCATGACAGTATACATGCTAGAAGACAGAGATCTACCCCGATGTCTGCACCTATGCTGTGGAGCCTGACATGCAGAGAAGCCAACATTATGCACCAGGGTTTTACAAAAAGGAAACCGCTTCATTGCACAGCTGACTGGTGGGGCGGCCAGCAACTATAAGCACAAGTCTCCTCTCAGATCAGTTGGTGTTAGGAGGAACGGGGAGAATCTTCCTGTTGTGTGGATGGGGTAACTCTTCACAGGTCAGGCCTTCTTTTCCTGGGACGATGGTATTCTGCCAGAGCTGCGATGGCGTGGGGTTGCAATTGTGCTCACTGGACCAGCTGGCTGCTTCTCATGTCCATTCTTGGAAAGCTGGTTCAGACTGTAAGCCTCATTAGGGGAAGGTGTGGAGGCTTTTCCTGAAAGAGAACTGAAGAACTTGGTCATTTAAGGAATTTATGTCCTGTATGTTCAGCCCTTAGCCGAACTTAGACATAAGCTGATTTCGCATACTTACAATGAATCTTTGAGGTGAAGAGAAGTAGGGAGATTACAAAACATTTCCTACAACCAAATTAGGGAATCGAAGGAGCTGAACTGTATGTGGACCCTCTAGTAAAAAGCCTCGTTAGAGTAAGTCATAGCAGATCACATTTGTTAGTTTTTGGTTAAAGCAAAAATATAACTTTAACCAAAGAAGGAAAAACATGAGACAACTTACATTCTGTCAAGTTGGACGTAGTGAATTGGGCCTTATTTTAAGCATAATATTACAGTAATTGTCTAAGTTGTGATATGGGGTGGTATAGTAATAAAATAGATTAGGAACTTCAACTTGCATTTTGGTATTTTGCTACATCTAGAAAGGAGTTCCCGAGAGGGCGTAATGACTACATCTACGTACTCCCTCATCTAGAAAGGAGTTCCCGAGAGTGGGGCACATTGACTTTGTGGTGTTGGCAGGGCATTGTGCTTGACATCCTGAGCAGGTGCCTAAGAAGGAAATTTAAAGTTCCAGAAAAAGGGTCTGTCAGTAAGATTTAGTTGTGAAGGTCTTTCACAAAGCAGGAATAATTAGAGCTATTAGAAGACATGATACTACAAATAAAGAAGACAGTAGTTATAATAGAAATTAATATCACTGCTAAAATTTGATATATGTCAAAAGGTATCATTGTATATTGGATGTATATTATGTAATATATTGGCATTCTTCACATATTCTCTTAAAACCTCTACAAAATAAGGATGATCATCACCACCATCTCGTCCCTACAGGTGAAACAGCTAACACAAAGAAGATGCCATAGTTCACACAGCTCGTCAGTGGTAGAATTCAGATACAATCTCAGGCAGTCTGGCTCTAGACTCCATTTTTAAGAAACACTTCTTGAGGATTTACTTATTTTAGAAGCAATAGTAACAAGAAAACAGCAGCTGTGAGTGAAGATAGTGAATTATATTATTGTATCTAGATTGGACTGTATCTTCTAAAGATAAGAGTGTGATGTAGTAACTAATGTCACAGGCTTTGTAGCACTTTAGGAAAGACCCTTGGATTTGATGACTAGTAAATCCCTGAGAAATGATAATTCATTCAATAGTGCTGCAGAGCCCAAGACAACTACTTCAACATGTACTTTTTGTGTGACTCTAGAAATTGTCAGGATTCTATTTATTTGTTCATTAGCTATTCTGAACTTTAAAATACTCTGTCAAATTGTGTTTTTCAACCACAGCAAATTTTGTATAACCATTCTTTTAATAAATCCTGATGTCATTCTCAAAGGAAACCTATTAGTAATAAATCTAATGTTGGATTTTTTTAGAGCAATAGAATCTGTTGAAAATGCCAAAAGCAATGATTAAATTAGTTCTCGATGAAAAGACAAAGATTACTGAAGAGTTTAGTGTGAAAAAACATTCAAGTATGATTTATACTATGTAGTCAAGAAGAAGCAACTCATCATTTTTGGGTGTGATAATGAGGAGAGAAATATGCATGTGGGTGTTTTGATGATTAATTAGTTGATATGTGTAAAATGCTTGAAGGGAAAAAAAAGTATGGCATAAATTCTAAATATTATTATTTTAGCCTCAGAATTCTGTCAGGCTTCATGGCTGCCTTCCCATGTGCCCATCTTTCTGCACCTGTTGCCAGAACTTCTCTCCACAGCAGTTCTGCTTTGCTGTCACTGGAAATCTGGTCTACATTTCTCTCTCAGAGCTCTCTGCACATGCTGCTATACTTGGCTAGCTAATTATTTTAGAGATCTTTTTAATAGGATGCATTTTCTTAAAGAATTCTTCATGTATGTGAGTATGGAGCATACATAACCAAACACATTTTTGCACCTTCAGTAGCTTAGATAAAATAATTTTGCCTATATAATTTGGCCCCAGAATTAATTGCCCCAAATAACTGATACCACAGAACTGCATATGCCTTGTTTTTAATCTCAAAATTTGTGAAGCGCTTCTCATCGTTGTTAATTTATCAATGTCTATTTCTTTGTATTGTTTGGAAGTCACTTACTAGACCATTAAAGTGGGAACTTCATTTAAAACTTGCCACAACTGAACATATAACTGTTCTTTAATTCAAATGAATTATAATTTTAATAATTTTATAAATTATAATTTATGTCTCTGGGAGAGTTTCTTTTGTTTGTTAAGAGCTAAGCCAATTTTTTCTTGCTTTAAAATTAGTGGTATTAAATCTATTTAAAAAACCAAATATGAATTTTAGAGATTCTCTGTTGTTTTAAATTTATTCTATCATAATCACAGAAATTATTATTTGTGATTCAGGAAGACATGGTTTTACTGTTTAACACATGACAAAATGTGGCTTCAGGAGTGATGAATCTTAAATATGCTATGGAGTCATGTCGAAGCCTCATGCTTTTCCTTTTCTCTCGCCTTCTTTTCCTCGGCATCTTCTAAGCGAATGAAGCAGTGTTTTCTATAAAGAATCAAAAACTGGGCTCGGGTTCAGCCAGGGTGCTGGGTGGGCGGGCTTCCGGGCTGCCCCCGCCGAGGCTGGGCGGACCCGCTGTCCGGGTGGTAGAGATCCGTATGTCAGACTTCAGCTTGGTGCTGTGAAGCGCTCAGGTCTTGCTGTTCACAAAGTACGACCCTTCTCCTGAGAAGATGGTAATGGAAGGGTCAGTGGGGTTTCAGTTCGTCATCATCTGATTGTTTTGCGCCGGAATAATACCCGTAATCAGGCCCATTTGAACCGAGTGGTCACCCACGAGCTCACCCCTGCATGTGACCATTGTCGTGCTCATGTCAACTGGTTCACCTGTGTCAGACATTTGGCGTGCTCAGAGGTCCGGGCTGCTAACCTCCGTGGAGACTGCTCACTTGTGAATGGAATATTCAGATTGCATTTTGGATTAAAACAACACCATCAGACGTGTGTGCGAGACAGAACCGTTCTGTCTATCCTGGCTGTTAGGAATATCAGCAAGGAAATAGCTGAGAAGGCTGTTGAGGAAATTTTTGAATCTTGTTTCAATGATCACAAGCCCTTTGGATGGATCCCACACAACCAGACTTATGCAAGATGTGTTCATAGACTTTCAAAACCATGATCACTACTACTCAAAAATATGAAGACAACGACGTGTTCTATCACAGAGCTTCAATGATCGGGAAGAAACAAGTAGGGTTCTCAAGTGAACAGATCTGTAAAATGTAAATGATTAAATATGGACAAAATCCAGAAGATGCTGATGTTAGCATATGATCAAAAAAAGTAGCTTGGACAAAAAAATGAAAGGGTCTTAAACTCCAAGGCAAAAATGGTAACTTTATAGTATATCTATATATACTTTATTTGATAAATAATATATGTGAATTACATTTTGTATTTTCTACAGTGTAAAAAAAAAATCAACTGTTGCCAGGGTGTCAGAAAGCATGGCTACCTTTGCCACTTTGTATGGATTACATAAACTTGCTGTCTTCTTCCTGCCTGCAGGATCCTGCATATGGAAAGTCTGGCTTCTTCAGATCACAAGTGGAGATTAAACAATTAAGCCTTCAAATATATTTCTTCTGTTTTCCACTTAGTTTTGAGAAACTGCTTTTAATTAATGGTATCTGACTCAATTTTAGCCTAAAGTTCATTTAAATGAACTTTTGCTGGTTCAGTTTAAGGTAGCATAATTATCCTGGGAATAAATAGTTTGCTAAATGAAGTTTGCTTAGTACAGTGAATACAATATATTTTTATTTAAAATAGAACAAGTTAGTTTCAAAAGCATCATGACATCTGTCCTTCAGGCCACTTACTTGTTTAAGAAGGCTTACACCTTATTAACTTCTTACCTTCTCATTGCTAATTTTCTTTACTTCATTTGTATATTCGACTTTTGCTTTGTCCCTAAGTGCCCCAGTTTTGACACCTGTGTCAGTATTCTAATAACTGCTGCACATTTGACAGTATGTTTCACAGTAGCCCAATGGGGACTAAATTCCAGTCTCGGGGAAGGATGAATGCAGACAGCGGTTTATTCACTGCAGCCTTGGTTTATTTATTGTCTCTGAGAATATGTTACGTCATCCTGGTGGAGGGTGGTTCAGGAAAGCGTATGTGTGCTCTGCAGAAAATGATTACACAGAAAATAGCAGTATGAGGCTCTGAATTGTTATGCCCAAGAAGAAAAGAGAAAGTATAAGAGACTTAGAAGAAAATAACTCTTGTCGGCTGCTCCTTCGTTTTTTTGACATTTCACTTGAATAGCTAAACAGTGGTCATCAAAAGTTTAAATGTTTGAAAAATATTTTCAAAATTCAGAAGGCATGAATTTGATAAACTTCTTACCTTTCTATTATGACTATAATAATTCTTAACTGTATTTATTAGGAGGAGTATTCTATATCAATAAAAGCTGCAGTCCCACTGTAGTTACTTTTAAAACTTCTGCATATTGGTTTATTTTGTGTGTGCGGTAGTGGGATTTGAACCCTGGGCCCCAAGCATGCTAGGCAAGCACTCTACCCTTGAGCTATACCCTCAGGCCTACCTGTGCAATTTCTTTGGCAAGTCTTTTAAGAAATGAAACACTTTCTACATCTGAAAGTTTGAAAATATTTTTATAAATTTTGTGTTGAAATAATAAAACGTATTTTAATAAGGCAAAAGCTAATATCTAACATTTTCTCTGTTTTGGGTTTCTGGGGGTTAAACCCAGGGCCCTTCCATGCTAGGTAAGCGCTGTCACACTGAGTTCCGTCTGCAGCTCTACAACTGGCATTTTACTGAGAATCTAACCGTGCAGCTGTGAGTAGGGCTCTCCACTGAAAATACTTTTTAGAGTTAAATTTTTAAAAACGTTTGACATGAGGTTTAAAAAAAAATGATGCTGTTTTCTTCAAAGAAGATTGAAACAAATGCCTTCAAATTTGAAACATTTGCTGGCAAAGCAGGTGTTTTATTTAAGACCAGGGCTTCAGGTTGTGTGAAGACTCAAGTAGAAGTATATCTCTGTATTTAGTATGTTATGTGGTGATACAGGTTCAGCACTTGGGTTGTATGAATTAGGTATGAAAAATGACTGTATAATGAAGATAAGAGCTGGAATCTGGAAAAGTGTATTACTGATTTACATGAAATGAATTGGGAAAGTATTCAGAATTGGATGCTTTTTGTTATGCATTTTCATAATTCTTTTGTGATCATTGGTTTCCTCCTGTGATGTGCTAAAAGTGATGGAGTCTGTTGGAAGTTAGATCTAGAGTCCTTTTAGGTTTTAAGAAGGAGCACTTAATAGGAAATCTTGAATACATTTTTAAATTTATATAAAGTGTTAGTTTGTATCACAACTTATTAGTCTGTTCTCCTGTTGATAAGCTTTTCGATATTTTCCACTTTTTCCTGTTAGGAACAAAGCGGAGTGAGCACTCTTGTATGTATGTTTGGTGTGGTCATTTGCACTCATTTTTTGGGGGGGTTGCCCAAGAGTAAGATTGTAGAGTCATAGGACAAATATATATTTAGCTTGCAGGATCAGCCAACTTTCGGCAAGGTTTAATATGTCACACGTTTGAGAGCTGTGTATGCGATTTCCAGTTGGTGCGTACACTCAGTGCTTCTGCACATTGCCATTGTTTTTATCTTGGTCTTCCTGCCGGGTAGTGGTACCTTTCTGGTTTCATTTTTCATTTTATTGAAGACAATGATGTTGAGTAATCATGACAAACTCAAATAGTCCCAAAGAAGGATTGTATTTCCTGACCTATCTTTTCCATTTTTTAATTAAGTGGAGCCAAATCCCATTCAGTCCTCAGGCTAGGACTTGGTGACGTTTTGTGATTGTACTATGATGGACTATAATGTCTGTATAAGTACCAGTTGTCTTTGTTGCTGAGTGAGTGAAGGAGCAAATAAACCTGTTATTCCTTCACATCTTTGTAGTTACAGTTAATGTGTTTAGACAATTGTTTGTCCTTAAGTGCTTTTCAAAATATCGGTTTCATCTCTGATATCACTGCTATTACCTTAATCTTCCTTTGATTCTGGATTCAGCAAAAGTGGATGAAAAGTAATCTGGCCAGTTTTGGTATGAATCTGAAAGTAGCTGGCACTGTGATCGCTTTCTCTTTCCTTTTGTATGGCTCTGTCAATTGAGGAGTTTTATTAAATAGGGAGTGAGACCAAGAAGGGCCTGGACCTCTGCCGTCTAAGTGTTTATGAGAAACATATTAGCATACATTATGGTGTCCTCTCTTTGTAGTTCACCTCCCTTTCAGAGAAGTAGCTTGCAATTTAAGTGTTGTTTTCTGAGCAGACAGAACATGAGGTAGGGTAAGGTGATTTTTTAAATGAACAATATAAAAGAAAAGAAAAGTGCCTCTAACAGCACTTCCTCCAGTTCTCTGGTCTTTTTTCCTCTCCTGCTTGTCTCCAGGACTGTGTAAGAGAAAAAACCCTGCCAAGTGCCGCTCAGTGTTTGGTACCAGCTCCTCTGCAGTAAGCGTTGATGAAGAAAGTAAAAGTATGAATGAAGGACATTTCCACACACATTGGATCTTTCATGTTCCTCACCAGATTTCGTTTCCTACTTCTTGACTCGGACAGTAGCTACTGGGAAGTAATAAAAGTGACTGAGGTCCTTATTTTCTCTTGTTTTCTGTTTGTCTCAAAGAGGTAGAAAATGATGAAAAGTTAAGGTAAATAATAAAAATGTGCATGGTTAGAGGTATAAATAAATAATCTGATATAAAGATAAGGCCTCAAACGTGTAGAGTTACATAGATGAGTCATAACAATTATGTTACTAATAATATTTAAATACACGTGTAAGTACTTAAGGTAGAATTAGCTTATAATGCTCCATACTATCACTACCAAGATTTTGTTTTAACATGTAAAAACTTAAGGGCAATTCACGTTAATGGTATGATAGTATAGCATCATTTAATGACTTGTGCCTGTGCCCATCTGTGTGCACGTGGTGGAGAGAAAGGGCTGGGTGGGAACCACACTCAGTCATCTTGTCTCCCCACAAGTGTGTCCCGGGGACAGAGAAGCTGCTGGCCGTGCTCTGCTAGTCTCTGGGTAAAGTAGATGCATTACAGGGTTACCTCTAATGCTGAGTACTATGCAATCCGCATTTTACTCGGTGTCATTAACATGAGAAAATTACTAAAGGAAAAGAGAAGTTTGCATGTTTAGAAGTATAAAACAAGTGCTTTACAGAAGATTCTTCCTGCTTCGAAATTGTTCTTCAGTGTTCCCTTCAGTGATATCTAATGAGCTCCATAGGACCAGGAATCATATTTTAATTCCTATAGTATGCTGGACGTTGTAGCTGTTACTGATTTCTTTTATTAACTTGATGCTCATTTAAAATGTGCAAACACAGGAATTAAAAAGAAAGGTAATGGGGCTCAGTGGTGCTTGCTTACTGCACTAGGCCCTAGGTTCAATCTTCAGTACTACCACAGAGAAAAAAAAGAAAAAATTTAAAAAGCACCAGATTCTGAGTTAGATTCATTTGGGCTCAAATCCTGCTGCTTGAAATCTTGGGAAAACTGTTTAATCTTCCTTGTTGGGTTCTGTGTCTGTACTCAGAAGTTATTAGCATTTGCGCAGATGGTAGTGCCTATCTTCTAGGTACTAAAGGGCTTTGTAGGACTGTAGAGTGCCTGCCTAACATCCAGGAAGCCCTGAGTTTTAGTCCCAACACTGCCAAAAAACCTACAGAAAGAGTAGCTGTTGAACCTTAGTTCTCACCATTATGTCCTTATTGACAGTTCAGAATCAACTTGCTTATTTTATGGTGTAAAAGAAATATAGTTTAACATGCTCAGAAATAAAATAATTCATCAGTTATTACCCACTAGTGTTTTCAGGTTTAAAACTGTTTCATATTTGATTTTAAAGCCCAAGGCAAAGCAACATGTAGAATCATTCATTCTACTTCTGTATGTTACTTATTTATCCGCTTAATAAATATTTACAAACACTAACTATGTTTCAGGTACTGTTTGCAGCCCTGAGGTTATAAAAGTTCAGAAGAAAATGTTCATTTTTATATGTAGTTTATGATCTACTGGGGAATCATAATTAATATATAATCACATAAATATACACACATATGAATGTACACATGTATTAAAAGAGGTGTGTATGTATGTGTGAGTCAACTTTTTAGCCATATTTAAGTTATAGATGTATAGTAAAAATCTGTGTAGAAATGGTAAATATGACATTTGGGTTTTGCATCTTGGCAACAGATAAAGGGTGAAGGGTAGAAGATATTTAAGCTTGTGGCTAGGGAAGACAGTAATTTGAGGAATGAATCATCCATATTAAATGCTGTAGTGTCCAGTAAGATAAGATCTGAGTTTTGCCTAGTTTTTGGCACTTTCTGAGGTGTCTGAGGGAGGTGACTGCATTTCAGGACCTGGGAGTACGAATGTTAGAGGGCTGTGCTTAGCGTCATCCACTGTCACAGAGCGCTGTCCTATCAGTATTTGTGAACTGTTGTCAACTGTAAAGGTGTCTTCATGTTCATGGACACCAGATTTCTTTTTGTTTCTGTATTACTAAGTACATTTTGGAGGGATATCTTTATAAGAACTTGAGTTTTATAGTAAAAATCGTTTTACTGGTTCACCCCTAGTTATTAAAACTTGTTTCAGAACACTTGACTTTATTATAAATAACTTGAATTGCCTATTTTTTCATTTTATGTAGCACTGTGTAACACCAGGTTAGGGATAAAGCTAGTGCTGCTGGATTCTCCTAGCTGAGGCAGGAGCTCCACCAGTGGGATTGTACCCCCAGCCCAAGAAGGACGCTTTAAGTCTTTGCTTATATTTAGTTGGTTAATAATGCTGTGTAATTTTTTGATAAAACACAATGTCTTTTTTCTTCCTTAATTTTATATTTAATATTTAATAAATATTAAATTTATTATTTACTTTCCTAATTTTACATGACACCCACATCATATAGCTTTGAAAAAGACACAAAAAAAGAGTACTATGGCTAAGTACATCTTCTCTGTGTGCTCATTGTGCTGGCCAGTAGCAAGGCCGTCCCTCGGGCAGCACAGGCCTTGGAGGCTGTGCAGACATGTTCACGCTAGCTAATCTTTAAGGAAGCATTTTTAGAAATAAGTCACATTTACCAATCACATACTGCCATTGTAGTAATCAGCTACTGACAGTATTAATACACTACAAAGAAGCCTCATAAACATATAAGAACTCTGTTACTCTTACTGAACTTGGATAAATGCCATAACCCTAAATAAAGCTTTCCTAGAAATTTCTTAGGAGTAAATAACAGAAGGCTTCAGATGTCTGTAATATATGATAGCTGTTTGAAAATGAAAAAATAGGTAAATATAAAGTTAAATTCAGAAATCTGCAAGTTGTTCTGAATAAAAATAGGTGAGATTTAACATTATCACATTGGCTTAGGTTTTCATTGATTTAACAAATCCCAGCTGAACTTTGGTTATATATTTTCAGGTAGGTTGGTGGAGATTTTTAGAATGTTTGGAAATGTGTCATTCAGGAAATGCTTAAATAGGTTGGTAAGATAGTACATCACCACACCTTTAAAAAGCATGAGGTAGTCCTAGTTGGGGAGGTAGGTAAGTCATCATATTTCAGTACTCAGAATAAGGAGAAGGGTTACTTGGGTGGTATTTTTCATCACTAACTATCTGGAGATTAGGTTAATATTCTGTTTCGTTGTCTTTTTATCCATTAGTTTTGCTGGCATTTAAAAATGTATTGAATACTACAAAGTTTAATCTAGTTAACTTTTTAAATGAGAATATTCACAGACATATCATATTGATGGTGTTTCATTTACTAGACAGTATATGAATCACACACTTTATGTATGCATGTATGTATGCATGTATGTGTGCAGTGCAGGAGTGCTGGGGATTGAATCCAGGGTCTCACACTTACCAGGCAGGTACTCTAACACTGACTACATCCCTAACCCCTAGAAAGATATTTTAATACTCTGATGAAATCTTTAACGCATATATGGTGTTAAATTTGTGATTTATAAAATGAAAACGGTAACTTTGATCACCTTGGATTTGTATTGGAATGAAATATATCAAGTCAGATTTTCCTCATTTACCAGAATTCTGCTAGTATTAATTGAGAGATAGTGATGTGTGCTGGGAATGTAGCATGGTGGCATGCTCAAGACCCTAGGTTCAAGCCTCAGCACCAAAACAAACAAAAACCAAAAAAGAAAAAAAAAGAGAAAAGTGAACTTACTAGCTTATAGTGCTCTTGTTAGTAATGCATTGCAGAGTGAGACCTGCAGGAGAAACGGAAAGCTGGGAGGATTATATGGAAATCACTGCATTCTGCCATTCTAACCTAACGCGGTACCACGGGTGTTCGGGCTCGCCTGAGGTTGCCTTACTTTTACAGCGTTCCTGCTTCCATTAGTCCTATGGGTTAGCTGTAACTTTGAGAACATCACTACCCCTGCAGGTGTTACCATAATTTCTCAAAAGTTGGTGTAAAAGGTACAATCCCACCTCTTTGGTTACC
Organism: Chinchilla lanigera; assembly: GCF_000276665.1. Classification (NCBI taxonomy): domain Eukaryota; kingdom Metazoa; phylum Chordata; class Mammalia; order Rodentia; family Chinchillidae; genus Chinchilla; species Chinchilla lanigera. The sequence goes on from NW_004955476.1 coordinate 7,171,299, forward strand.
TTTTATTTTTGTATTGCAGAATGTCATCATTAACCCTTTTGTGCATAAATCCTAAGTTTTCTCCTAAATGAAACTGATTTTTTAATTTAAGTAGTAGTATAAAAGCACATAAACTTGTTTCTTAGTAACCTACTCAGCTTGTTTTTAATGTTTACATTTGTGAAATGCATGCTCAATGTGTAATTTAGGTATATAGCTTGTTTTATTGTAGTTTTAATCTCTAAGATCACATTTGAACCTGCAATAAAACCCAAAACATACAATATTATAAACTGGCTGAAATACTGTACCAATAAATATATCGTTAAACTTTTATTTCCCTCAGAAGCACACAAGAAATGTTAAAGGTTGATTTGTAATTCAAGTTTCATTTCTTTCTGTAATGTACTATTTTGAAATTTGGACGGATATAACTTCCACTGCTAACCTCAACTATGAAATATTTTGTCTTATTTAATTTAATGGCATTCTACTCTGTGTATCATCGATTCTTATTTCATAGAGAAAGAAACAAAGCTCACAAAATGCTGTAGTAAATATAGGATTACATCTAAAGTCAGTATCAAGTGTAATTTTTTGAAGAAAGACAAGCAACTCCGGCGGGTTTCACTAGCCCTCTTATTTGAATATCACAGTTTTGTTTTAAAGTCCCTGTGTTGATTACTAGAGTTCTTATTTTGGCAAACACAAGCCAACCTGGATGGGTTTGCCTTTGCCAGCTCAGAGAGCCGTGCAACGTGTGATGCTGAGCAGCAGGGACAGCGCGCTGGCCTCTGGGCTCCCTCAGTCCTCCTGGGTCCCACGGTACAGCAGCCCAACAGCTGCGGGGAAGCTTCCCTCCCATTTGATGGTCCCCTGTGGCTCCTCACTTGTGGGGCCAGGAGCCTCACATTTCATGCACTATCACTAGGGTGCCACACGAGAGTATTTTATGATTTGTTCAAATAACGTTGTAACAGAAATTTCAATAAAATGAGATCCAAATTGACTAGAGTCAGCTGTGTTGTCATTACAGAAACACTTAGTTATGAAGCCATTCCTGAAAAGTTCTTTGAAGCAGCTTTGATATATATTTGCAGTGCTATTGATTGATAATTTCTCTCTTCAGGTATTCTTTCAGGGCCCCACTAGTGTACCATACAGTAGTCTGTATTCCGAGTTAATGCTATTGATTTGTTCTTAAGTGTTGATTATACTTGATTGACTGCTTTAAATTTGTTCTTGATCAATAGTTACTCAAAAGTTGATTTACTGCTGTTTATTACTGATGATTTTAAAATTAGTTCTCATAAAGAGAAACCTCTGGCTCCTAATTTTCCTTAATAGTTTTTCCCATGCCTGTGACTGCAACCATTTGTGGAGAGAAGGAGATTGCCTCCTCTTGCCTTTAAGGACACAGATAACATTTCCTTCTTATTTTTTCCTGTGCCTAACAATAATAAAGGGAATTTATATTTTATATTTATATTTTTATATTTATATTTTATATTTATATTTTTATAAATGGTGAATAGAAGACAGCTATTATTTTCACAGATTGTAACAGAATCATTTCAAGTATTTATCCATCTTTTGATTCCCTACTCTTTAGACTTAAATTGTCTGCTTACTTGACAGGATATTAAGTTAAAACAAAATTATCTGAAGTCTACTTAACTTCATTATGATTGCAAAGATGTCTTCATTTTGTAGTGAGAAGTTTTGATCCTATTTTAGAATTACGTATTTGAGCTCAGAGATCATCTTTTTTGCGTCTCCTTGGTATATTATTAAAAAATTGCAAATGTAAAAAGATAAAGTGACTTGCTTGAAGTCATGTTGTCCATGACATGTTGTATCTATTTATTTACTGGTGTTAGTGGTCTGACTCAGTGCTTTGCATATACTAAGCCTGTACCCTGGCTCTGTCCATATTAAGTGAATTTTTTTTTTTTGGTAATGATGGAATTAGGCAAAACTTGTTTTACTTAAAACCTGTTAAAAACAATACTTGTTTTACTTAAAAACCTGTTAAAAACAACAGCCTCTCTCACTTTCTCCAGGTTTTAAGTTCTCACCATTTATAAAAATAT
>NW_004955476.1:7173470-7190192 GCF_000276665.1 Chinchilla lanigera
TAATAGATATAACTGACACTACCAACAGTGAACAGCAGAGAGATGCTCTGTATCTCCATGAGGCATGTGGGGCTTCTCTCATGTGATGAGCCTTGTGAGGTTTATATTTTAAAGTTATTCATGAAGTTATAAATTAGTTTTTGAAATGAAACCAAATAAATGTATTTGTACTTGTCTGTAGATTTTAATAACAGTGATAATACTTTCACTTAAAATTTCAGTTTTAAAAACATGTACTATATATAAATTGAAGTTTGTAAAAGCTTTCTCTTCTTACAATGTCTTTGGTTTAGAGTCAGGGCAGTTGAAAATGCTTTTTCTTTTTTCTTTTAGTTTTTATTCTTTGTGGGAAATTCTTTTTTTCTCAGGGTATAGGATAGTGAGATTGTTGCCTTAGATTTGAGTGTGCTGGGCAAAAACTCTCACATTTAGCTCCACCCACAGCCCAAGGGGTATTCTTTCTTTATTTTAAAGAGAAAAGAAAACAAAATAACACAACTAAGACAAAAACTAAACAATACAAAAACAATCTAGAATTTCAAAACAAGGTATTCTTGAGACTTTGATAGTTAACTAATGTTGGAAGGGTTACAAAAATCCTGAGATAGTACTTTGAAGAGATTCAAAGGAAAGATCTGAATGTTATTTGTGCTTGGTGTAAACTAAAGAAGTTTATCTTTCAAAGACTGTACCATCCTAAACATAAGTTTCTTCAGTATGTATAGCAGTAATGACTAATGGTCTCTTTTAAACCTAAAGTAAGTTTTCTAAATAAAAATACTACATGACTGTAGCTTTGTAGTAAATATCAGATTTCATGAATAGTATTCCGATTATTAATTATGAACTCTAAATGTAACAAGCAAATGGTAATATATTATGAAGTACTTTTTGCCTGGAAATATTTTAAGAAATAACCAAAATTACATATCTGAGACTTGATAAATTCCTGAGAGGCAAAGTTAACTTATTTTCAAGCCTATAGTAAAAACTTTTAGAAAGGAGCTTAGGGTTGTGTTCTGATATAAAATATCTGAACTAGTTAAGGAAAGTACTGGTTATTTCTGATTATTTCCCTCCCTCTACCAAGAATGAGTTTATTCTAATTAAAGCTTATGTTGTAATATCTATAATTTTTTCATTAGTTTACTGCTAACCTCTACTTGGTAGACTCAACTGTTTATTTTAAAGCCTTTTTCATAATGATTAAGCAGATTATCTCAGAATTATTTCGGTTATAATATTTTACATGAAACATAAGCAGCTAAAGTTTTTTTCTGTGGTTATTTGCCTGTCTTTTCAAGACTGAGTATTTTCTATCCTATGGTCTTTTCTCTTAAGACTATATTACATAATGCTTGTTACTCTGCTTCATGAAAGCATAAATGTTACTGTTTGACAACAACGATAATGCACTCTGGAATAACACAAATTAGCTTAAGTAAAAAATTTGGGATATTTATGTGGTGAATTGTCTTTTTACAGCAGCATTCCAAAATTAGAAGTTGATGATTTGTGAATGTAGAGCCTGCTTTACATTCCTGGGATCAGCCTCACTTGGTAGTAATCTGTTGTTCTTTTTACATATTAATGGATTTTATTTGCTTATATTTTATTGAAGATTTTTATGTCCATGTTCATAAAACTTATTGATCTGTACTTTTCTTATAATGTTGTTATTTGTGTATGAACATAATGCTGATCTTAGAGAATGAATTGAGAGCTATGAATTCCTTTAGTATTTTCTGGAAGATATGTTATAGACTTGGTTCTATTTCTTCTTTAAATGTTAGGTACAGTTTACCACAGAGAGTATCAGGGCCTGGACTTTTTTAGATGAGTCTGAACTGCAAATTCATTTAGTTAATAGGCAGCACTTTTCAGGTTATGTCAGGAATTTTCACTGGGGCTGGTATTGCACCCTCAGAGGATGTTTGCAATGCCAGAAAATATTCTTACTTGTCACTAGAAGGAGGGGTTCCCAGTGGTGTTTGGGCATTGAGGCTGGGAGTGCTGCTGTCATGGTTTGGGGGTTAATGTTGGTGAAACAATATATAATACAGGACACATTTTATATGATTATTTGTAATAGTCACCCGAAGAATGATACACAAGAGAGTGCAGAAAATCTGTCCACACACCAAGACCAAGGAAAATAGCTGAGGGCCTAGATCCCACAGAAATGTCCTGCATGAGTCTAGCTGATGAAGGCCTAGAGCCCATAACAACATCTCATGCAGGCTTCTTTCATGGATCTGCCCTGCAAAGGCCCACAGGTCAGTGGTAGAATCTTGGAAGTCTGTGCCAGCAGGATAAAGGGTCTGTGCTAGCAGGCTGAGAGATCTGCACTGGAGCCAGGAAGCAACACTCAGAAGAACCAGAGCTCACCCGAAAGGTACCACAGCCATCCTCGGCAACAGTGAGGTCCCGAGCTCCTCCAATGATCAGGATGGCCGAGTTCCCATCAGGGAAACCAACGCAGCAAGCTTTTCCTGGAGGCCGGCAGTGCACCATCTTCCCCTTTGGATCCAGGGAGCAATGCTCAAAGTGAGGACCAGACCTCCCTCAAAGTGAACTGAAGCTATTCTCAGTGCCAACAAGGCCCTGAGCTCCTTGGAGGATGAAAACAGCCAAGATCATCAGGAAAGCCAGCATGACAAGCTCCTCCCAAACAACCAATGAATCCTTACAGCTTCTACCAGCTCCCAACAACCTTTTTCTGCTCCCAACAGCCTCTCTCACTTTCTCCAGTTCTGCCTCTTATACTGCTGGCAACAATCCCCAGGTGGGCCTCCCACACCCAGCACCTCGCTTACTCAGTTCAGCTGGGGGTTATAAGTTGACCACCAGTTATAAGTTGACTACTCAGTTCAGCTGGGGGTTATAAGTTGACCACTACAGCTGCCAGGTACCCTATAATTCAAGAACAGCTCTTATAAAAAAATCTGGCCCACAATATCAATAATGCCAACACTGAAAAAAAAATCTTTCCTGTCTTTTTCTTCTTCAAGTGAATTTTGATAATTTGTATTTTTTAATGGAATTTGTCCATTTCAACTAAGATGTTGACTTTATAGACATACAGTTCTGCATGATATTTTCTCATTATCCTTTTAACATTTGTAAGGTCTTACTACTTTAATGTTTTGTTTTTTTATACCTGCTTCTACTTAATGTACTAGGCTTTTAGTCTCTAAGAAGTGCTAGCTTTTACACTAATTACAGTCATGTATCTGTGAATGACTGGGATATTTCCTTAGTCAGCTTTCCCTTTGCTAAGACACAGTACCTGACACCCACAGTTGAAAGGAGGAGAGGTTTACTTTGGCTCATGGTTTCAGAGGGTTCATTTCATGGTCATCTAGCTCCAAGATAGAAACATCATGGTCGAGGGCTATGGCAGAGCAACCATGCTTAGTTTATGATGGCCAGGAAGCAGAGCAGGGGAACAGCACAAGAGAGGAAGTGGCCAGGAACCATATGTAGTGCACAAAGTTAAACCTCTGTGACTCACCTGGAGATACGGTTTACTAAGCCCCTCATGGCTCCCAAGCCAATTTACACAGTTAGGCTTAACCACTACATTTTACCTCTTGTCAACTTGACACCTAAACATATCTTCTTAAACCAGTATTTAAACTCCAATCAAATATAAGGTCATAATTTTACCTAACATTATACAACTATTCCACACATAACAAAAACACAATAATCTCTTCCCAAGAGTTTCAACAGTTGCAGCATTTTTCAAAATTCCAAGTCTAAGTCTCTGTAAGACTCAAGGCAAACTCTTAGCTGTGAACCTTTGTAAAAGTAAAAAAGGAAAATAGACAATAGAAAAATCACATTATTCTAAGATACATTGGCTCAAGGTTAACATACTTATTTTAAAAGGGAAGAATGGGGAACAGAAAATGATTGTACCAAAACAATACCACTTTCCAGCAGGAGGCATATTAAGCCCTGTGTCCTTGGGACACAGTGATGAAATGTGAGTTCCAGAGTGGCTGGGTGGCTTTATTGCTAAAGCTTTGCTCGTTGCACACTACATGGCCTCTTTCTCAGGCTGGCTTCATGCACAGCCTACAGCTTTCCTCGCCAGGCCTTCCATGTTCCTGGCATCTCTGACTTAGGTCTCCATTTGACCTCTGGCTTCATTCCCAGAGCATCGTGCACTGCCCTTTTGGGAGCTACTTGCCTGGCCCCTCAGCCTTTCCTCTGAAATCTGAGTAGAAACCCCCGTGATCCCACAACTCATAGATTCTGCAGGCCAGTAATATCATTATCAAGTAGACAACACCAAGGTCTGCTGCCCCCTTCGACCATGGCTGTAAGCAGTCTCTTGAGTGCCTGGACAGATGAGCATAGTGAAGAGAAACAAATTCCAGGGAACCAAATCCCCCAAAGACCTTTCTCAGCCCTTCTTGAGAAGCAATGTTTCAAATAAAAAATTGACACTTTTGCAGCCTAGAGATTTTGACAAGTGGGATCTTGCTGATTTCTGAGACTCCCTAAAGGCATCATGTTCCTGTAGAAAGCACTTGGTTTCTTTTTAATGGCACTAATTTCTTCAGCAAGCACACCTCCTTTGATCTTAACTTACATGTGGTTCTTTTTGGGCCAGAATTTGTTTTTCAAAAATTTCTGCTCTGCATTTTCATCCTGATTCTTACTATATGTCTGGCTAAATATAGCTAGCAGTACTCATACCACATCCTGAGTGTTGGGCTGCCTTGAAGTTTCTTCCACCAAATCAATTCATCTGCTGTCCTTAGGCTCAGCCTCACACAAAGTGTCAGGACATGGGAAAAACATAGACAAATTTTTGCCAGTTTGTAATGTACCCCTAGAGTCCGTTTCCCAATAGACTCTTCCTTCCCAATGGAGATCTCCTGAGTCTGGTGTTTACTCTTCACATTCTAGTCAGCATTCCTCCCCTGTGTCAAGACGAGGAACACCCGTCTGGCTCTGCTTACAGTCTTCTCAGCTTTCTCCAGCCTGGTTCTCCAAATTTCCCAAACTCTGTGCAAACTGGTTCCAGTGGCTTTTGAACCACATGATCAGGTATAGTCACAGCAAGAACCTCACTTCTGTGGTACCGGTTTTTTTCAGTCAGTCACTTACACATTGCTGGGATGAAAGCATCAGGCATCTGCGGGTCAGGGACCACCAGATTCTGTTTTCACACAGGAGTAGTTGTATAATGTCAGGTACAGCCCATGCCAGAGCCCACAGTTTGCTCGTTTCATGCTGGTTTCACCCCAGAAGGAACAAATCCATTGCCTGGCCTGGGTGGTTTGCATTTTCCTCATCATTTTCCAGAGGGAGATAGCCCAGTAAGTCTGTATTTAAGGAATTCAGATCTTAGTGCATTTAGCTAATTTGCTATGACCTAGGTCTGAGCTCAGAGAATGAAATTCTTTTAAATTTCTGATACTGTCAATGTTGTATTTTTGAGTTTCCTTTAAAAAGTTGTCTACTGACAAAAGTTTCTGTTTGAATGTTAGAAGCCATGAAGTGCCATTTTCTTGTATGCTGAATTACTTTTGGATTCATATATATGTTTATGAAATTTAGGCCTTTTTTGAATAATTATTCTCATGGATAAAACACATTTTACTAATAGTGTTAATTACATAAGGGAATTTATACTTTTTTCAAATCTCCTTCGTTATATTTTCTTATTTGTATAGCCCAATAACTGGATAACAGTGGACTAGGATAGAATGTATATTTATCCCTGTTTGTGCATGAGGTATTTTAGTTTCAGGGAAGTCAAGAAACTTGTCTTTTATTAAGCAGTAGATTCAATAGATTCTAGATGAGGAACTGGACATTTTGATCTTCAGTTCTTTTCTCTTATATCATGCTACTTTCATATGTATCTTTCATGTAATATTTCTAAGTCACAAAAGCAGTTTACTCTAAAAGTAGATATTTTATTACATCTACTTCTTCTTATTGTTTTGAATTATTTTACAAAACGCATTCTTATTTTGTCCCAAAGTTTTTCACTTCCTATACTTTATTTTCTGGCATCTATTCCATGCAAGGATTTTCTGATGTTGCATTATTTGCTATTCTGAATCTCAAAGTAATATAACCTGAATCGCGTGCATAAACGTGTTGAAGACTGTGGAAGCTCCTCATCATCTGTCCTGCCACTTGCGCATCTGATGTGTGCGTTCATGCGCCGCTGGATTGGGCGCTAGCGGTAAAATATATTGGTCTGCAGTGATCCGCGTGAAATTGATGTTATTTGGAGGCCAAGTAATAGAAAATTACTACCTTTCTTTTAATTGTACTTACAAGAATTTAATATTAGAAGCATGTTGAAATTGACATCAGTAAAATGACTCATGCCGGAATTTTTTGAGAAGAGCATTTGCAGAACACATTGATTAAAGAGCTCAGTATTGAACTATTTTCACATTTTTAAAAATGCTGTAAGCAGTCTATATATTTAATAATTCTTAAGACAATATACCTAACAATTTCAGTGCTTATGGAAGTTTATCCGGAATGTTATATGACTTTTCTCAATGAAATAGATGAAAAACCCAATTATTTTTCTTATTTAAAAGTGTTCCTAGCAGATTGACATTGTTCCGAGCAAAGTTCTCCGTGAAAGCAAGCCTATGGAGACCAGGGTTTTTAGCTGTACACATTAATGCTATGGTTCTCTGTGCTCTGTTCTGTTGTAGATAACTTGGGACTAGTGATTGAAATTCATCCTGTGCTACTGAAAAATGTGAAAGCTGCTCATCACAAAGGAGAATGAATATTCCAATAATTTAATTTAATATAATTGGAGAGCATACTTTAAGAGAAAGATATAAATTTTGCTATGACAAGTAAAGATTTCTTTTGTGAGTAGGATACAGTGCAAGCTACAAGATGAAATGTTTGCAGAATTGAGGCAGAGTGAGTCATCCGAGTGACACCAATACTCTTGATAAAATGCAAACAGATCAACTTACTGCATTGACTGTTTTGTTTGTGTTATCGCTTTTATGTTCTTTTGAGTTTTCCTTTTACATAACACCATGTAATAGTTACAAATAAAACAAAGTAAGTGCTTAGCAAGCAGATACTCAAGAGAGCTTGACAAGGCAATAATCAAGGCGCTTGGTGGGAGAAGTGTTGGGGTTGTTAGCTGACTCTAAGGTTGGCCTTCTGTATTCACAGTTTAAGGTTCTAATTTATTTCAGTTGTACAGATCCATCAATGTGACAAATGTCTACTTGTCAACATATTAGACAGGAAATATAGGCAAAGCCCAAGACAAATCATGGGTGATTGGTTTGCCACACGATGATAGGACAGTCAATTGCCTTAGCAGCTGCAAACATCGCAGTGACATTATCAAACAAATGACTCTTTGTAGTGATACCAACTGGGAATCGAACCCAGGGCCTTTGCACAAGCTCCATCTACAACCCTTTTTATTTATTTTTTCACATAGACTCTTTCTGAGTTGTTCAGTTGCCCACACTAGGCTTGAATTTGTGATCAGCTCCTGCCTCAGCCTCCCAGAGTGATGAGATTACAGGCATGCAGCACCGTGCCTGGCTTAATAGAGATTTTTATACACACACACATATACACATTAGTCAGAATGACTAGAAAACCTTGTTGGACCAGGTCATTTCTTACCACTTATGCCCCAGGGCTCTCATGTGTTGTTCTTGGGAAATGCATGTCACGTTGGCTCTATTTGGGCCACAGTATTCCCAAAGGCTGCGTCATATCAGCTGTATATATAAAGCAAGTAATATGATATATATATATATATAATATATAATCAAGATTTTTGTTATGATAAACTTCTAAAATTATAATCAGAACTTAATGTTTCCTAAGTCTTATTGGCAATGAAGCTTCTTGATCCCACTATAGATGCTTGCCCAATTACATTTGTAGAATTCAGTTTTTTAAATTATTCCTCCACAAATCTCTACCCAGCAGTACCCATCACTTATTTCAAGTTTACTACAAAAAAATTGTTCTGTTATGACATGAAATTATTACACGTTGTTTTTCTCCATCAGAATGTGTGTACCACTGGGAATGTCGGTGAATACCTGTAAACTCAGCCACTTGGAGGCTGAGGCAGGAGGGTCACAAGTGTGGGCAGTTTAGTGACGTCTCTCAGAATAAACGTTGATAAAAGGGCTAGAGATGTTGCTCGGTGGCAGAGCGTTCACCTCATATGCAGAAGGCCCTGGCTTCAATCCTCAGGGCTACAATGTTTTTCTACAGTATGTTTTTTCTCATAGTTTTTTATTTCCTTTCTTAGCGGCTAAGACGTTGTGCTGCTTTTCCTACTTTGGTGATGGGGACTAAGTTTCAGCTTTGAAAAGTTAGTATGTGCCTTGCAGGAAGCAGAAGCACAGGAGCAAGGAGGAAAGATGCTGGCGGTCAGGAGCGGCTCGGTGGGAGGTGTCCCTGTGTCCCGCGTGCGCAGGCGCGCCCTGCCGCGCTGTGGCCACACCGCTGTGCCGCCAGGCTCCTCCACGAGCTGTGCGTGCTCTGCGTTTGAGAACCCCCAAGCTGGAAGAGTGCTCTTGATACCCGAGAATACACTACGTCAACTCAGTCTGTTAGGGAAACTTGCAGTCGTGCCTTTCTTGAGGCCCCTGGCCTCTCCGACAGCTCACTGAGAGGAGGCAGGGGAGGCGGAGGTCTGGGAGGAAGGAGGAGATGCTCCTCGTGTTCCTGCTCTGCCTCCAGTCACTACCAGTTCAGCCTGTCTGAGGTGAGCTGCTCCGGTACAATTATCGGTGAGGTGGGACTTTGTAAAGCACCTCTCCCTGTCAGACTGCTGTACAGTACGAACGAAGTGAGACCAGCGTTTGGACGTGTGTGGTGCAGCGACTGCGGAAACAGAGGGGCTGAATAATGAAAGGGTTCTCTTATCTCCCGTGTTACCCGTATAGCATGCTTCCTGATCATTTACTTCTCTCATTTCTCAGCCCACAGCATCAAATTAGCCTAGCTTACCTTTATAAAGAAGAGAAGGAGATGGCAGTACAAGTTCCAGAGATGGAGTTGTTGCTGAGATGTGCCTCTGCCATTCACTGGCTGTGCTCAGAATTTTGCTTCGCCCTGTCCAGTCCTCCCTTCCCTCGCCTGTAAAACAATGCTGATAACAGGACCTTACCGCAGCGTGCAGCTTTGGAATTACTCTATCGTGTGTGTTTTTATGCCCATGAAGAAGGCAGTGAAGGAATATGTTCATGCAGAGAACATATCTAGCATGATACTTGACATACAATAACCGTCCAGTGAATGTAATTTCCATCATTTCATTGTCACAGTTTTCGTTCCTGCTGCCAGCTGAGTCTGGAGGTCTTCTAGCAAAAAGGAACAGTACATTGAGGATGTGAAGACCTCCGGATGGAAAACTGTGAGCACTAGGACCGTGTTTATTTTGACCCACTGTTGTATTTCCACATGATATGGGCATATTAGGACTCTCATAATTGCTTGAGAATAAAAGTGGAAATAGATGGACTGTAGCAAAAGGAGTTTGAAATCATCAGATGGCTCAGTGTGCTTGACAGCTTCATGGCTCAAAAATATGTGGTAAAATTTGAGAGTAGGACAAGAGGATGTTCAAAGAAGTGCAGGGGTCGGAAGATGAATCTCACCCATTATGGCTAGACATTTGGACTGTCATAACTTTGGAGAGCCATTGAGGGGGTTTAAATGGGAGTAGATGGCAGGTGCAGAGATTTTACTTCTAGAATATCCTGGTAGCAGTGTAGCAAGGACAGTTGGATGTGAGGTTAGAGGTGTAATAGCAGTTACAAACTTATTACAATAATGAAACATATGAATGTGGTGATCAAGATGAAAAATGGACGTGGAAGAAGTCAAGATATTACACCATAAAATCAAGACTTTTCAATCAACTGGATTTGGAGAATATGGGTGCTTGAGAAGGTAAAGTGAACTCTGAATTCTATACAACCTTTGGAGCCCAGTTCAGTGTAACCTTCTCCAAGTCAGTCCACTTTCCTACTTAGTTGAATGAATGCCAGTACTTTTACTTCTTGCAGAACGTTATGTGAACCTTTTTTACATGGTAGATTTCATTTTACTAGTGTTACAGTTATTCTTATGCATATCAGAATTCTCACACCAGACTGGACGGCCCATATGTAATATCTTTGTATTACTTTCTATCACCTTATCTAAACTGAACATTCAACAATATACAGGTTAATTAATGCCATGAATGTTTATTTAACTACTGAAAAAATTCAGATAGTCAACTATATACTTGGTGTAGTTCACTACTTTAAAATGGAATTGCTTGCAAATAGGTGAAGTTTAACTATAAAAATGTATTAAATGCAGTTTAATTCTAAAAATTCAAAATTAGCAATTGACAGAAAAGAAAATATTCATGGGGAGAAATTTTAAAGTGAAATCAGGCCATATTGTTTCCAAATTCAGATGGGAACTTACTATTAAAAATCTTGCACAGATTGGAAATGACTAATCAACATTAGAAAAATGAAATGGGAAGATCTGCCCTCGTACTGTTTATGGCTAAAAGCATTTTCATGTCCAATTTTAACAATGTTTTTCCAGCGTGAAAATTTCGGTGATTAGAACTGTTGGGTTGAAAAAATAAATTCTCTGATTTTCTAGTCTGTGCGCAAGGATGTTGGGCAGCTGCCTTGATTTCTGTCAGAGCCCATCGCCAGAGACGCATCTCGAGGTTGGATCCAGAGGTGCGGAGTGTAGGGCTTAGGCATGCTCTGGAAAGATGGGGCGGTGTAGAGAATAAAGGGATTGCCCTGAGTTACTCCTGTGAGTGCTACCTCTTCATGCAGGACTACAGTTTTTCATTTTTCATTTTATTTTGTTGTTGTTTTCTCACTTGCGGAGTCCGTTTGAAAACTGTAACTTGTCAGTACGTCCGTCTTCGTGAGCAAGTGTCAGAGACAAGGAGGCGGCGTTTAGGCCAGGCCCTGTGCAAAGCCGGCGTTCTTCTTTGGGGTTTCATTAACAGACTTACCTTCATCAAGGCTGGTTAGAAGATAGGACGGTGAAACAGTGGCCCATTTTAAGTGGATGCAGGCTTCAGGAGCAAAGCTCTTAGGTGTCTATCTCCAGATTAAGAAAGGAAAAGTGTTTTCAAAGAACGCTTGCTTTCATTTCAGTGTGACTGTGCAGTTTCAGTGGGGGAGTGTGATGGGACCAGTGATTTAGTACTGGCCTGCCCACAGCGACCTACCACTTTACCTGGCCAGGCCTTGGTCTCCTCCAGTTATGCAAGAACCTGGAATAGTCGGTCCTGTCCTTTACAGCACTGAGATTATGCCTTTGTCCCCATCAATGTCAGAGTCACAGCTATAGTTCAGCTGTTGACTCATTGTGAAGAAAGTAGGTAGAACCTACTCATTCCTGTGATATTTGGTAGGAGACTATGGGGATAAAATGGCATTTCGTTGTATTTGTTTAAAAACAGCTAGCCTAGAATGTGAAATGCTCATTTTCTCATTTTAAATATACAGGGGCCAGTGGCAAATAAAAACATGGTATTTTAGAGTTAAATCATATGATTAATTATAAATCATTACGAACATTCTAGAAGAGTCCTATTCATGAAATAATCAGTTGGTAGTGTTGGAATATACCGATGTCAAATGGCCCTTAGAAGTGGTTTATTTTGAGCTGAATCATGGCTATCTGATGTAGAGTACGTAGTCCTATGTCGACAAGTGTCTCTAGACGGACATACAAATGAGCAGTGCCGCCTTCCCGTCGTTTCCTGGGGAGGCTTGAGCGCCCTTTTCACGTCACTGAATATGTGCCGAGCACCCATGCTGTGGACTCATGCTACCACGTGAGGTTGGAGGGAAAGTTGATTTTTGTCTTTAAGTCATTCTCATTCTCATTCTGGACACAGCCTCTGTGCTGAGAATTGCCAACCCAGTCCTCCTCTGCACTCCAGCCCTGCACCACTGCTGGTGTGCGGAGTCCCCACGTCCTGGCCCTCGCTCCTGCCATGCCTGGTTTGCCCTGAGCTGCCTTGTGCCTAACCTGTGCACCCCAAAGTGCTGCTGCTTCTGTGCCACAGAGAGACAGGCGTTCGCCAGCAGTCCCGGAAGTCGTGTGAGTGAGGCCCACCCTGCTCCAGGGCACCGTCTGGTGAGGTGCTGTGCATCTTAGTGTCAGTTCCTTCCGCGGCCCTGCACCTTCCTACATTTGGTCTGTCTGCCATCCTTTATAACTAACGTCAGAGAAATCTCTCCCCTTTCCTTAACGCTAGTGCCTACCCAGGGTTACTAACATTCTCTTTCTGAGCTTTGCTTTGTTACCAACACATAGGAAAATAGAGATCTTCAAAAGATAGGAGAAACAAAATGTTTTTGCCTTTCCCCATGCAACAATTCTTGAGGAACATCTAAAGCTTTGGGTACCTAGGCACCTGCTTGAAAGAAGACAGAGGATAGGAGGAGAGAGAAACAAACGTCTCAACACCTACCCTGGCACGCGTGGTGGCAAAGGAAGGAGACAAGGAAGGAGGGAGAGAGATGTGGGTTAGGAACGACACGGTTTCAAAACTGGAAAGAATCTCAGTAGAGGACGGCTGGCCTGTGAACTCGGGACGGTCGTACGCGTGTCAGAGCCACCTCTGCCGTGATTCGTTCTTATCCCATCCAACTTTTCTTTCCAGAGAACACAGACATGCAAGTTAGTGAGCCCTGGAGTTCGTTCCTCCTCACTTGTAACATGTCTTTGATCAATCGCATTCTCTCTGTGCACTTCAGTTGTCTCTTCTGTGAAATGGAAGTAGTGCCCCCAGGTGTCTGCACAGGTGGGCGAACACTCCTGCTTGGTAGGCCGCGGAGCAGTCTGCAGACAGAGAAGCGTGCTGAGGGGCACAAGGCCTAGAGCCCTACGCCGGCCTCCCACTCGCTTCCTGGGATCTTCGTTTCCATGCCTGTAGATATGGAGAGATAGGGTAGTCCTCACAAGTCTCTGTGAGGGAAATGGGTCCATTTTATTCTCCTGTTAGGTGAAGTAATTAAAGTTTGGAGAATTAAAATGATTTGATCAGGGGTGTACAGTAGTAAGTGAAATAACCAGAGTAAGTTAAGTTATCAAATGTGAGTTTGGTATTTTAAGATAAGTTGTATATGGTAGCTTCAAAGCAAGAAGTCTACTTATGTTCACTGCCTGAGGTGAATATTTGAAATAAATGTATAGATGACAGCCACAGAAAGAATTCTTTGAAACAGTCAGATATATTTGTTCTTAGGCACTTAAGCAAAAAATATTATATTTATATATAATTTATTTATATTTATTATATTTATATTTATATCGGTCTCCTATTTTGTCACCATCTTCTATTAATAAATAGCATTGTGTTCTATCACACAGGAGGAGGGAAGAGCTAATTGAGATTTTTAGTTGTAGCACAGGGTGGCTCATGAGACCCAGATGTCACTGCGAGCAATGCATATTAGGGATTTAAAAATGGAAGTCGCTGGCTCTGGGTATCCTTAACACAGGACACAGGGCAGGCTCACTTCTCTTCTCCTCAGACCACGTCTCCCACAGCTTGCTTTTGTGTTGCACCTGACGGGTAACAGTAGGTTTTCTCCTGTGGAAACTTCCTTGATTGTCAGCATATCTCCAAGGGCATAATCATGACATGTTAAAAAACAATCATGTAAATTATACTCATCATCTCACAATTTCCAGAATATTTTAATAAGGAAGATTTTTCTCTAAAGATAATGATTGGAAGTTTTTTGGCTTGGCTTGGGCTAGGATAATCATAGGCAAATTGTTGTATTTGATAGATTCTTAATTTAAACCCAGGGTTGTGGTAAGAGTTGGTATTGGTGCCATTACAAGGAAGTAGTTTATGGTTTTACATGAGGAAAGTTATTTAAGTTATACTGAACTCGCGGTTTGAAAACTGAAGTAGGAAGGGGTAGATGAATTTTCCCGCTCATACATGCATTTAATGTGTATATAAACTGAGAAAATAATTGGATCCTGAGATTTAAGTATGTATGCAAATCTAGTTACTGCTCGGTAAAAAAATATGTGTAGACACCCCCTGTTTTCCTTTGTGCTGATACAACTAGAAGTGCAAGGTGAAGCTATATGAAACTTTGCTACAAAGAAATGCTTGTCCCTTTTTAACCACACTTACATCTCTTTTCTATTTTGCATCCACCCTCTTCTCAATTTTAATGAGAAGATTCCTTCATATTTTCTTTCAGTGGCAGGGGAACTTGACAGAGGATGGGACTTGGCTTGGTGAATAGGAACCGCAGAGTCAAAGTGTAATGGTGCTGTGTTTGTAACCACAGTCCCAAAAATAAGCTGTAATATTTGAGGAAAAGAAATACTTAAATCCATTGTAGAACGTGCTCTTTTGTCCAATATATACATGAATTTAAAAAAACTCTGTTGAAGTAGTTTTAAATCTAGCTGATAAACACAGGTTGCCAATACGGTGTTCAATATTATTAGACTAATAAATTTTGATTTTGTTAGTACTAGTAAAGTTCATCGAAACTTTAGGGGAACATGCAGAGTATTTTGACTTCCAAATCAGTCCCAATCAACTAACTTGTACACACACATTTCTCAGTGTCCTGGTCTGGTTTTCGGCTCTGACCATTCTCTTTACAGTGTGACCAAATAAAGTTGCCAAGAAGTAAATTGAGATCAAGTGAACGGTATGGTGCGTGTGGAGTGACCCATGCGTTCAGAGATCTGCTCTCACATCCATGATATTCTGCTTTCCTGGCAGAGTTTTTATGGATAAATCTTTCACTCTGAAAAGTGTCTTGTTTTATATGTGAAATGACGCTATCTTGCCATTTAGGCAGGTGGTCATGGTATCTCATTTTTCTTGTTAAACACTGGAGAATCTCAACACAGTGGGATTTTGTGACATTAAGTGATTTTTCCAAGGCTATGTAGTTACTTAGTTTCAAACCTAGAGTTGGCTGTGAGTATTTTGACTTAAGAAACCATAGGCTTTAGCTAGGTTTATTTATTAAAGTTTGATTTTCCAGGTTGTATTTGATTTGTCCTGTGACTGTTTATTTTTAGGGACATTCATTCTCCTTCATTTTCTTTTTGCCTGTCTCTCCTTTTCGCTTACACCCTCCTTCTCGCTTCCTATCTGCCTCTCTCACTCTCCCCCCAAAAATACATTCAATGTTTCCGTCAAGCACTTAGGAACACGAGGTAAAGTGAGCCACACTAATTTTAAGCCATCTCCGAATGAAAACAACTTTTTGGAAGAATTGTATCAGCGGGGTACTCAAACATTAAAAAGCTAGCCCAGAGCAGTGTGTCCAGTTTGACCTTCTGGACAAATGGAAATTTGTCTTCATTAGCCAGATTGTGTGACTGATTATTTCACTGATATTTTGATCAGTTTTTTTTCCCAGATTGGTAACCCATAATTGAGTGAGATTTCATATATGCAAATTTCAACTCTGGGGAAATACTATTTTTCTGTTTTTTCTCAGCTCTGAAAATCACTATGCACTTTTGGAAATTAAGATAGCTTGTAAGAATAAGTTATGTTCATGCTAAGTATAATTTTCTTTCTGTCTGCTAGGTTTTTCTAGATATGACATTTGGTTCAGGAGGGCACACAAGAGCCATTCTCCAGAAGGAGCCAGACATTGCCCTGTATGCCTTAGACAGAGACCCAACAGCTCACGAGATAGCCCGGCAGCTTTCACAGCTGTATCCGTAAGTGATGTGCTTGCATTTCATATTGTTGCTTAGTTTTATAGAGCTTAGTTTACTACCTTAGGATTTGTTCTACCTTGTCTGTTTTTTTAATGTTTTTTTTTTTTTTCCACTAAATATTCCTCCCTTTCCTCCAAAAAAGAATTAATGTAATTAATGTTTTCGGTGACATGGTAATATCTTAGCATCTGTCTTTTCTGTTTGATAAGAACAAATACAAAAATAACTTCTGGCCACAAGATGAAATATGTATTTTAATCTATCCACAAATAATATTTTGACAAATAACTCACTGTAAAAATATTAATTTGTGTTCAGGAGGCACAGTGGTACATACTTACATTGTTCCTACTCAGGAGGCTGAGGCAGGAAATCAAAGACATCCTCAGTAGCACAGGAATACTTCTTCAGGAAGAAAAGAATTTAAGATGCTTGTGGGTTACTTTGGAGTATATAAATATTCCCTAGAACTCATGAGGTCATGTATATCAACAGAATGCTCTTGTTTTCTCTAAGTTGTGTCTGAAATGCACAAGTAAATGTAGAGTAACCTTGTATCAGAACTAGTGAGCTGTTACTGTAGAATTTTTAAAAAATATAAAATACTACCTTAATGGGTAATTGACTTTTAAATAAAAAGTTTGACTTTGGGAGTAAAAATCTATGTGATACATTGCTTGACAGCCATTCTACAAGAGAAAGCTGTCATGGAGCTAAGAGGACTGTCTTCCCCTAAGGGGTTGTTTAGAAGTGGGAACTGCTGTATTCTCTCACGATGTGGAGACTGGAATCAAGGAAACTGGTGGGAACGTGAGATAGTTTTACCCGTTGTGGCTGTCCCACAGTGAAATGGTCTCTGCTGAAGTAGCACAGGCGTGAGCATGAAAAAGGTAACAGGAGGCTAAGGATAAACAGTGAATTTCTCTTATATAACCTTTTTTTTTTTTTTTTTTTTTTTTTTTTTTT
>NW_004955476.1:7190317-7249459 GCF_000276665.1 Chinchilla lanigera
GTTTTTGTTTTTCTCCGGTACCGGGAACCGAACTCACGACCTTGCGCTTGCCAGGCAGGCGCTTTGCCGCTGAGCTAAATCCCCAGCCCCTATATAACCTTTTCAAGCTCTCGGTCCCAGACTCTAAATCTCGTGCATGGGATGAACTTGGTGGAATTGTAAGCAAGTACATTAGGCTTTGTTCACAAGATCCCAAGGGTTTTGGAGCTCCTCAAACATTCCATTTGACATCAGGTTATTTCCTTTTAATTTTAATGTGAGAATGCAGTTTAATAATATAATTGTAATTTATTTTGTTGTCTTTTTACTTTTTAAATCTTTTAGTTCATTTTATAATCCAGCATATTTTAAAAACAAATTATTACAGAGGTAATATGAAATAAAAAAAAAAATCCAACCTCACTGAAGTAACAAATACAGGCATTGAAAAGAAAACACTAATATATCTAATTCACACATCATTTAGCTAAAAGAATAATACCAGTGTTTCTTGGCCTTATGGCTAAAATCCAGTGAAGAACAATACATATCACTTAACTGTGTATATTTTAGGAAGACAACTGGTTCCATATAAGGATCCAATCAATGATAGGTTGATAATCATGACAGTAATTAGCTTGCTATTCTTATTTAAAACTTCGGAGTTAACAGGGGTAATCTGAAAGAGAGTATAAGGAAATATTTAAGTGTAAAATATCTTCTTAACCAAAAACAAACAGCAATTATTTACATAAGAGCTGAAAAATACTATTAAGTAGTAAGTCAAATTTTAATGTAAATAGAATTTACTTTATAAGTGTCATTACTAAATATTTTTGAAGGTCTGAAAAATTAATTTAAAAAAGTTAAAACATTTTCTTATAATAATTTGACTGAATAATTAAAATCCCATAAAATTAATTTATCCCTTATAAAATTAATAAGATTATGTGATAGTTTTTATATAAAAATTTTAGATCCATTCAAATGGAAATATTTAGAAAGGGTAATAGGAAAGACTACTCCATTCTCAAAAGTATCTAAAATTATACAAATATTCCTAAGTGTATATGGATTTTGAGAGGTGACAAAAATCTTTTTGAATTCAAATGTAACAGCAAACTCACCTTTTCAGATGTCAGGTCATATTATAAAATCACTATAATAGATCAGTATGGCATTGACATTAAGAACAGGCAGGTAGATTTTGGAGGACAGCATCCAGAAATAGAACCCACTAAATAAAAGAACAATAGAAGACAGAAATATTTGGATTCATTACAGCAGTGTACTATTGAATAAATAATACTGATAACGATACCTGTCAGGCTTGAAGACAATAAAGTGACATTTGTTTTAAACCTCACTTCATGATGGAGTAAAAGTGTGTGAAAAATTGAAAGTAGAATTTCCATGAGAAAACTGAAGAGAGTACATATAAAATCTAGGGGTGAGGAACTTCCATAATCAAAATTGGATATAAACACTAGACATATCTGGTTATATAAATTAAAAAAAATGGCAAATTATTATGATCATTTCCAGTCAATTTGCAAAAGAAATATAAGTGCAGTAATATAGAAGGGTTGTTAATATAGAAGGATTGATATCTATCAGATAGGATAAATTTTACAAATTTGTTAAGGAGATGACAACATACAGTTTTACAAAGGAACAGGTAAGGAGTTTCATAGAAAAGATGCTCCAACTCGGAAGCAGTAATGAAGGAATCAGATGATAATGGTATAACCCTGGAGAATCACTGTTGTGCTACTGAAGAAGTGGAGGAAAGAGATTCTCCAGTTTTAGTGGGCATTATTAATCCAGTATTAAAAAATACATAACTTGCTTGGAATGTGTCTTCTTTAAATATAAGAATTGATGTCTAAGCAAACATCTGTAAGCTTATCGCAGTCTGTGTACCGCATGGTTTGGGCATACAGCTGCAGAGAACTGGAGAGACGGCTCACGCTGGGGAGAGGCGGAAGGGAGGGGACAGCAGTTGAGAAAAAGCAAGCCAGAGGCCGCATGCTCACGGCTCTGCAAACTTACGGAAATTAGAAGACACAGAGTAAGGCTGCGTATTATTTATGAGGTCATACTTTTGTTGTAATAGTATAAAATATTCACAG
This sequence comes from Chinchilla lanigera, assembly GCF_000276665.1. Classification (NCBI taxonomy): domain Eukaryota; kingdom Metazoa; phylum Chordata; class Mammalia; order Rodentia; family Chinchillidae; genus Chinchilla; species Chinchilla lanigera. The sequence continues at coordinate 7,192,429 of NW_004955476.1, forward strand.
GGAAGAGAAATGTAGACAGGATTATTTCTGGGGTTAATAGATAAATGGATAGTTGACCAGAAGAACAAATTAGATTATCATCTTAAAAAGAAGTACATAATTAGAATTTCTAGTGAAGCATATGTTCTGTCATTTTTCACAAGAGTATCCTTTGAAGAAATACAGTAATTTCTTCCTTTTAGTTATTTATTTTGTTCTTATTAAAAAACACATAGTCTTCTCCTGAAAAAGTTCATGTTCTTTCTCTGTCAAAACTGAGTCAGAAATAGAAACTAACATTTTCACAGAAATCTAAGCAATTCATGGGAAGCCTGAATTTTGGTAACCCATTTTAGCTCTTTCAGAAAAGATGACATTTTAGATCACCTGTTGTTTGAAACTGTAGCTTTACTCCACTGCCTCCAAAGACTCTATACAAGAAACGTTTAAATTGAAGGAAGGAGTATTGGGTGTTGATTGGCTTTTAATGTGGAGCAAGAGGGATTTTGGAGGACAATTTGAAAAGACTATTTTTTCTTCTGTTTTGAGGAACAATCTATGCTTTGTGTACCTTTATAGAAAGAGAAAATAAAAGCCATAACTGATTCTATCATTTTGCTATAATTAAACAATGCAATAATCTTATTTTTAACAGTTTACAAAAGTAAATTTGCTCACTGGGGTAAGAGAATCAGCATCGATAATTTTATATAATTCACTTTTTAATTGTCAGTATTTTATTATATTGTATGTATATTTTTTGAACTTTCTTTGAAATCATTTTGATCAGTTGTATTAAGTATCTAATTAACTTTGAAGTAATTGACATCTTTAGTTTGTATTCTGTTCCAGCAGACTGATACTTCTTTTCATTTATTCCAGTTTTTGTTTTTCTGTAATTTTTTCTTAATTAAAATCACAAGATGCAAAAATATACAGAGAGAAAAATGAAAATAATTCATAGTATAACCACTAATGTTAATCTTTGGTATATTTCCTTCTGATTTACATTTTCATATAAAATTGATTCTTAAACATTATGAACACATTTCTATTTTATTATATTAAAACATAATTTCATTGGTTGTAATTTCATCATGTACTTATAACTTACTACAGTTCAAATTTGAATTTAGTCATCCATTTTCACATTGTTGATATTTGAACTGTTTTTATGCTATATTATTTTACATGTGCTTTCTGTAAACAATAAATACCAAATGCAATTTGTGTAAATAAATCTGAGTATATTTTTAATAAAAGACCAGTTATATCCAGATGTACTTGTTCTTCTCTTGCTACCTTGTTTTACATTTTCCTATTTCTGTTTTATTGAAATTTTTGTGACTCCTGAAATTTTGCCTTTACCATTTCCTCTCATGATTTTGATGATAGACCTTTTATTTTTTTAAGTTACTACTGGCTGCCTTTATTATTTTTCAGAATAGAAATATTTAAATATTTTTATTAAGTATGTAGAATAAAATAATAGTTATCAAATGAACCTCATGTAAAATGAGGAATTAATAGTTTTATTTTCACTTCTTTTCCCCCTTCCATTTTATCTTAGGCATTAAATATTAAATGTCTACTCTTCTTATGATTATTAGTTACCATTGGAATTATCTGGCAGCTTTTATTTAATCCCATTTAATTATTTCAATGCATACTTCTATCTTTTAATATTTCAAGTTCCATTTTGAGTTTGTCAAATGGGCTCACGTCTCAGTCAGTACATTACATGTTTAATTTTCCTAGAATATGCAGAAGAGGAGCATTTGAGATCTGTCTACCTGAGACTGTTTCTCATGCCCTATTACATGACAAGTTGGTAGAGAATTTTGCAGATCTTGCTCTTTTTCTTCTGGAATGTAATACTGTGGATAAGGTCAGGGATGTTTTTATTTATTACTTTTAAAAATATACTTCCTGTTTTTTTTTTTCTCCTTCTTGTATAATGCATAAGTTCTGTAATCATAAATTAAGTGTATGTCCCAGAATTCCTATGGACTTTGTTTTTGATCTTTTGAGAAATTTCTAATGTTGTTTATTTGAGTTTGCTTTATTGAGTCAGCACCTGGAGCCATTTATTGTAGTTTTCAGCTTTATAACTGGATTCTTCATCTCCAGGTTTTTTCTTTTTTAATTAGGATTTCTTTGTTTCTATTTTTTTGTCACAGTTATTGTGTTGTTCATGTATTATGTATTAGATAGGTTCACACTCACTGAGACATAAGGCCCAACACCAGCATCTTAAAAGAGGAGAGGTTTAATTTGCTCATGGTTTCTGTTCATGATTCACTGGCTCCAAGGCAGAGACATCATGGTAGAAGTGTACGGAAGAGCAAAACTGCTTATTTCAGGGAAGCTGGGAAACACAGCATGGGAAGAGTGCTGGAGAGAAGATCAAGCATGGACCCCAAGGCCATGCCTTCATGAAACAACCAGACATACCTAGAAGTGTGCGGTAGCAATCCTTGGAGTGAATCCCAAAGCCAAGCAAGTTGAAGGTGTACCCTAACTGCCTTATTCTATCACTTTTCAACTTGTTAGCCAAACGCTTCTTCCTAAACCATACTTAATCTCCAAATAAAGACAATACCAAGACAATTCCACCTACCATACTGCAAAAATCCAATATTCAACTGGAAATGCAATAATTGTTTCCCCAAAGTCTCAACAATTCCAGCATTTTTCAAAAATCCAAGTTCAGATCTTATCTAAGACTTAAGGAAAACTCTTAGCTGTGAAGCTCTGTAAAAATCAAAGACAGTTTACATAATTCCAAGGTGCAACATCAGAGAATAAACATTCCCATTCCAGAAGAAGAATAGAGGGATAGAAAAGGATCGGACCAAAGCAAGACTGAAACCCAGAAGAGCAGCATTAAGTCCTGTAGTCCCTATCCGACATCCAGTGTACATAGGTAAAATGTGAGCGCTAAGGAGCTTGCCTTGCCCCCACCTCTATGGCTTTCCCAACTGCAGCCCACAAGGCCTTTGTCTTGAGCTGGCTCCATTCATAGCCTGTGGCTTTTATCAGCATATATTCCACATTCCTGGAATCTCAGACTTCCCTGGATTCTTCACTGTACCATGGGCCACATTCCAATAGCTTCATACACTGCTCCTATAGGGCTGCCTTTCCTGGCCTTCCACACCTTCCTTTGAAATCTGTGTAGAAGCTTCCTTGACACCACATCTCTTGACACTGTGCATGTCAGTAAAATCTTTATCACTTGGACAGTGCCAAAGTTTGCTGTCAGCAGAAGCAGGAGTCAGACCCCATTAGCCATGCCAGCAGCACTATCTGAGTGCCTGGATGGCTGAGCATGGTAAAATGAATCCTCAGGAACTAATTCCCTTAGAGGCTCTTCTCCAGTAGGATTCCCAGGGACTCGACTCTATTCCTAAATGTTTGTGTGCAGTTTTGCTGATTCCTGAAATGCCCTCAAGACATTTTTCTTCCTATCGCTATAGAAAGTACTTGGTTTCCTTTTAAGGGCACTAATTCTGTAGCAGCCCCACTGCCTTTGACAGCAGCTTTATACATGGTTCCTATTGGGCCAAAATTTCTTTTTCAAGTTTTTCTATTCTCCCTTTTGTTCCTGATTCTGACTATAAGTTAGGTCAAAAACAGTTTCCATGCCACTGCCTGAGTTTTAGTCTGTCTTAAAATTTCCTTTGGTAGATTAATTAGCCTACTGCTCTTACTCTCAGTGTTTTGCAGAGTCTCAGGACAAGGGCAGAATGTAGACAAATTTTCTGCCAAAGTGTAACACATATGACCTCTTGTCTGACTACCATCTGAAACCCTCGAGGGTCCTATAATAATAATAATACACCTGTACCTTTGTGCTTGTGTTTATCTACTTGCAGAGGAAATCACCTTTTCTGGTTTTCATAGGCTTCTTTGGCTGGCATACATCTTCACCTGTTAACATAGCCAGCAATTTTGAGTGGACCAGTTGGCTTGAATCTTCCTTTCAGGTTCTCAAGAGAGCTCATGGCTCTTAGGTGTGCCATGGCTCTGAATTCAGGTAGACCAGCTGCCTATGGTTTGCTATCCAGCAAGACCACTGGGTGACAGCTCTGTATCAGGCTAAGTTGTTTTCAGTGCCCTACAGGCTCTTGCTAGGTATAGCCCGGCCACAAAATCCTTAGTTGAGGCAACAGTTGGACAAGGTTGCGTGGAGGTAACTCAAGCTTAGTTCCACATATTGAGGTTGTCCTGAGTTGGTTTTGTCTGGAGATAGTTGTTAGGCAAACGTTCTGAGGTGTTGGGGAAATGAAGTGTAGGACCTCATGCTCCACCATCCTGTGGCATCCTGGCTTCCACTTCCAAATTTCCTTGAAATTTGCCCTCTGGTCATTTGACTGGAGAGTTACAAGTATATTTTTCTTCATAATATAATCTATCCTGATTTACTCATTATAGTTTAATTTCTGTTCTCTAGCACTTGCAATTTAACACTTCACCTTCTTAACCTGGTAAGCAGCCTTTTAAAAATTTTTTTTGTAAAGTTTGCACCAGAAGCCAGTGCAAAGGTGAGTCTGGAGCTCCTGGCTTTGAATTTTCTGCCTCTGCTGTGTCCGTTGCACTAAGTATTACACTAGAAGCCATTTTGGCAGCTTCTGCAGCAAGGCCAGAACTCAAACCAAGGCATTTTGATTCAGGACCAGTGTCAAAACCATGTAAGAGAATATGTTTAAAGCAACTTTATCTCCCTTGTAGACTGCCAGGGTAAGATAGGAGAGATAGCTGTCATTAATCTTCCTAAACATAGGATGTCAGTTCAGGTATGCACCATCAAAGTGAAAAAAATCCTCATAAATATAAACAAACATGAAAAAAGAAAACCTTGGAAGAATTGACTAAACTGTTTTGAACTACTGATGATGATCTATCACGTTTTTACTATTTTTGGTAACACAAAGATTGCTAAAACAGGACATTGTATTTTCCCCTGTTGAATGTTACTAAATTTGTAATATTTGCTCAGCAGATAACATCCTTGCATGATGAAGATATTTACGGAGATAAAAGTACTTGCCTCTGGTTTACCTAACGTAATTTCAGGGCTGGAGGAATACTCTTACCGTATTATCCTACATGTTTCCAGGCAGTCTGTGGTCTGCTGCTCTGAGGTTCCTGGAGGGATTAGACGTAGAATCCAATCCATGTTGTCACCAAGAGTACAGTGTAAGGTGAAAATAGTGGGAAGCAGATAATATCACAGTTAATTATTTAATTACGACTGTGGTCATGACTGTTGATGAGTGCAGGTTACCTAAGAGGGATATGATGTCAGGATCTAGTAACGTAACGCATCTGGAAGATTCCAAAGGGTGTGCACCCAGGTCAAGGTGAAGATGAGTGACTGTAAGCTGTGTAAGGGAAGGAGAGGAGGTGGAACACATGAGGGCGCTGGTAGTGGTGAGAACAAAGACTGCATAGTCTCTAGCAGGGAAGAGAATGGCTCACTGAAGGAAAGGCAAAACGAGCCCTGGGAGAAAAGGGATGGCTACAGAGGTCAACTGGGGCCAGAGTGTGTGTGACCTTCTGAGCTATTTTGTGCTTCTCTGGAAAGCCCCAAGAAGGCACCAGAGCATTTAAGGCAAAGAACTGACATGGTCCTATTTACACTGTAAAGAAAATATTCTGCCCGTTGTATAAAGTTGGAAAAGGCCAAAGTCGGAAAGGATTCAGTGAGATTAGTAGGAAGGCTAGGAATTGCCACTGTGTGAAAGCTTATGGTGTTTGGGTCTAGAAGGTTTTCTTTTCTTTATCATCCTATCAAATTTCTGCTTTAATGTAATGCCCTCTGATGTCTCATTTTAGTGGAATTCTAAAAGATTTAAAAAATGCATTCCAAGGAAGAACTGTGTTCTATGATTGTAGGTTCAGTGGAAGTTACTGTAATTTCATGATGGTAAATTGAAGACCCTTCAAGGGTTCTCATTCTTCCAACTAGCCCAATATCAAGAAGGCACCATGGAAGAAGATGAACCCTGCTGCATCCTAAATCCTATAGTCTGTATTCTCACAGGACACTTGCAGCACTTCCCCGCCGAGTCTTTTCTGCTTCCGGTTCTTCCTGTGTGGGCGGGTGAAGGGCACCATCTTGGAAACATACATCCATTCTGTGCATTAATGAGCCAAGCCCCAGTCTTGCTGACCCTCCCCCTCCGCCCTTGTGTGTAATCAGATGTGTGAGGCTTTCACTTCTGCCTTGGGTTTGGTCACATTTTGTACTGGATCTCCTTTTTCCTTCTTCACCCTGTAACTCTGGAGCTAGACTGCTTCTGTTTTTGAGCCCCAGCTCTGCCACATCCTCACTTTAAAACCTTGAATGAGTTATGAAACATCTCTGTTCCTTCAGTTTTCCCATCTTTAAAATGGGGATAATAATGGTACCCATCTCCTAGAAATGTTGATTGGGTTTAGAACTCTGTCTAGCATATCCTTTTACTGAATTGAGAAATTATTGTATTGAGTCATAATCAGTGTTTTATGGACTGGAATAGAATAGGAATATCAAAATACACCACACGAAATTAAATTGAGCATTGTTTTAGTGAAACAGTTTTATGTACACACATATACACGTGTGCATTGTATTTTGTGTGTTTGTGGGGTTGTGGTTAAACCACAGTTCTTGGTGGAGATGTAGCTCAGTGGTAAGAGTGTTTACCTAGCATGGACAAGGGCATGGGTTCAATCCCCATAGGGGAAATTCACCAAAATATTTATTTTAGATAAATGACTGAACCTTTTTGGATTTGTATTCATATCTGAAAAAAGACGTATTGCTAGTGCTTACCTAATGGTATGTTAGGACTTTTAAAATTGCATAATTAAATTGTTTGGCATACAATTGTTTAATAAGTGTTAGCTGTCATTGCCTTGTTATAATGATTATTGTATAAGCTAGTACATATTTAACTGAGTTATTATTTTCATTATGCTGAGAGTTTGGTAAGTTTCAGCAGTGTACGCCAAGAGGATGAGCGGCTCTTATTTCCTCTTCTTCCCTGCTTGGTTCACTTACATGCACAGAGAGCCACTTCAAGTTCTGGGGTCTTAGACACTGCCGTCAGCTTCTTTCACCTTGCAGACTGTCTTTCTCATCCTCAGCACACACTGAAGACCTCCCCTGTTCAGGTGTAAGTGTTGGTAACCCCAGATGGTACTGAGGGTGGGCCCAGGAAGAGCTCCCTCTCCAGCAAAGGCCAGGCCCACACCAGACTGTGTGTCCACTGGCAGCCATCTTGGACTCCCCTGCAGAACTCTAGAGGCGTATGTCTGTGGTGAACAGTTACCCAGTCCGAAGGGCTTTGCCAGAACACGTGAGTGGACCTGGTTAGCCTGCCACAGTTGTAAGCATTGCTCCCTAAGCCATACCACTGTCTTCTACTCCCCAGGCATACTTTTTATTGCTTGCTGTTTCTCCCTCAATTCCTAACTTCACACCAAAATAACTACTAGTTGGTGATGTCAGCAGCCAACCAGAAGGTCCTCTCTGTGTCTCTGCACTTCTGTGACACCACTTCGTGTGTGCAAGTGCTATTGGCTTTCTGGAATCTACTTCCTCCTTCGAGTAGTTTGTAGGTTTTCTGGGACTTAATTTTTAGCCCCTTCTTGTTCTGCAGCCTGAGATTTCTGGAAGACTGATCCTGAGTTATATTTATTATCTGTAGATTTAAGTTTTTATTGCTATTATTTAGGTTATTACTGACATGGGGGCACAGACCGTGTTTATTTCAAATAAACTCTGCTTTTTGTTTTCTGACAAATGCAGATTTGACTATAGACCTACGTATTAACACTTCTACAACTGTTCCCAAGTAGTGTTATTACAGATTTATTCTTAGAATATCTGGCTTAAAAGTTTACAGAACTGATTCATGAGAGTTAACGTACATATTTGAAATGTAAATGATATTTATATTATAACTATGAAAAGATGAATTGCCTCTTCATAAACTTGAGATAATCCATTTTTATTGCCTACGTCATTTGAACATGTCCATATGGTACCAGATAAGAATAGCAGCATGTTCAGTGCGAGAATAACTATACCTAGAAAGACTTCATGTTATTTTGTCTTGAGTAAACAGTACAGATTTAGAGGCACAGTTTATTACATAGGAGAGGATTTTGGTAGAACTCTTTATGTTTGGGCTTCTATGTTATTAAAAGAATGAAAACAATAGTTATATTTTCTGTAACATCATGAGCTAATTAAATCAAAATGAGTTTTCTCTAATTGCATGTATAATCCTCTAGTTCTCTGCACTCCCATTTTTGTCTGGTATTTAAAGTAAAACTGAAACCAACAGCTGCTGGGGTGGATTACCTGCTTTAGTCTTTTAGTCTTTTCTCCTAAGAGAATACAATTTAATGTACAATCTGACATTCATTTTAGTGCTTGCTCTGTGTGTGTGTGAGTGTGTGTGTGTAGAAATAGAAGCTTGGGGGACGCAGAGAAGCCCAAGATAAGGTCTCTAGGACAAAGAGAGCTCATCATCTAGCAGACAGAGGTAAAGCTCTGTAGGACCAAGCAGCTTGCTCTGGCTGGGAAATACTAAACATATCCTAAAACAAAAATCATTATTTTTACAATATATATTTTTGGTTTCCTTGTTAGCATTGTTACTCATTTAATTTAATTCAAGAAAGTCTCATTTTGGGGCACACCAAACCACAGTCTGGGATTACAGCTGTAAAAAGATCAGCATAACCCCTTCTTACTGATCACGAGATAGACATTAAGCAGAGCAATAAGTGTCAGTACCCAGAGGTACGAGGTATTAAGGAAATACGTTTGTATAACATGGAAATGTTGCTCCGTGTTATTTAAATTAAATGCCATTACAACAGGTGTCTATGAGCTGAAAGTGCACTCACTACATACATTTTATTGTAAGATACAGTATTTGATAAGCTGTTCCTGCTCAAGTCACGCGCCCTCTGATCAGGTTAAATGAGCTCTTCAAATAACACTGGCAGTATGTTTATAGTTTTCCAGTTGATGCAGTGTAGTTTTCAGAGTGAAGTTAAACTGTCCTGTTTACCACAGGAGGTGATAGAGGATCTGAGCTATCTTTTCTCAGTTCATCTCTTAGGAATTCACACCAGTCTCTCCCCAACCCTTCAGAAGTCCCTAACTTCTTGTGCCATTAGTTTATGGTGCTGTGTCTGACTCTTGCTTTGTCATCTACTCAGACGGACTTCCCCAATTACCTTCTAGAATCACCCAGGCCTCCCAGCTCCATGTGCACACCCTCCACGCCCTGCACAACTCAGCACTCTTGTCCAAGTCCTTACACTTTCCGTTGGATTACATCCATACTTTATCTACTGCATAGAGCATGGCTGTGTCTCACTGCACGGTGTCCCTTCAGAACTTTGGCACACTGTGGATGCGTGATCGATGTCATATGGATGATCGCTGGATGGATAAATGAATGGATGATGATTTTCCATTTTCTGTATCAAATATATCAAAGGGGTGGAAATTAGATCTAACAAAGTTTATTCTGCTTACTATATCACATTGTAGATAATGTTTTAAGTTTACATTTAGGGTCTAGAAAGAATGAGAGAATAACTTCAGATTCAATTCCTCACAAAATATCAGTGTAGAAATATTTGACAAACTTCTTAAATATAGTATTCCTTCCCATGTGCCCAAAGTCCAGCCCATATTCCCAGCTTTCTCTGTTCAGAAGCTGTTGTCCTTGCCATTTCCATTTCAGATCATATATATATGATATATATGATATATAATATATAAATATATTAATCATAAATAATATATAATAAATTATATATGATATAGTTATATATTAACATATATATTATATATATGATCTGAAATGGAAATGGCATATATATACACACATGTATACATGTATACACACATATACACATACATATATACAGATACACATACATGTATACATATGTGTATATATATTCGTACTCACAGACCTTCATTACAAAGTGCTTACATACTCTATATTATAAGGAAACTTTATTTCAGCCTCTGATAATGCCAGTGTGTTTTCACAGTCTAAGAAATTCAGATGTAGCATATCAAACTCCTATAGATAAATTAATCATTTCGTTATAAGGAAAAGGAAGTCAGTATTATCATGGAAGCAAGTCAGTATATCAATTATCATGTAAAATTAAGGCTATCAAGACTCACAGAATAATGAAGTGTTTTTAATATTAACATTTTGTGTCTTGGAGCATTATTTTTCCTAGCAGCAAGAATACTAAAAGGAACATATTGTGTGCAACATGTAGGCTTAGCGTAGGATTTTCTACACTAGAACTTTGCAATGATATTGGTTAATTGCTATATTTCAGGCACCTTTCTAACCTTCTTTTTAGTGGGTGTGAAAGAGTTTATTTGTAAGAGATATTTCTACTGACAGAATTTTATCTTTTTCTCCTGGAGTCTCAACAGCAATTCCCTTGTTAGAGGCATCCCCAGAAAGCTTCTCAAAGGATTTCCACCCACACTCTGAATATCGAACAGGGCCTGACCCATTTTTTTCCCTCTTATTAATGTAGCAGTATACGCATCGTGGGAGAGAAATAGAATAAGAACTAGTCTAAGCTTAGAATTTTAAAAATGTATCTACTGTGTGCAAGGAATTGAAGTGGAAACCAAAATTAGCCTTTATTTCTTATTAGGCTCTTAACAATAATTTAAATTTATCATCTTAAAAATACATCTGATTTAATGAATATGGCTTTTCAAACTTAAATACATATTTTTGTTTTCAAATGAAATGAATGTAAATGCCAAAAGTGGTACAAATTATAAATTGAGTCCTCCTTTGTATCTAATTTTTAAGATGCAGAGTGTTACTCATTAAATGGCATATATACTAATAATTAAATGATGACTAATGCTAAATAAGTTCATGCATTCACCTAGACTTTGTCCATAAACATGTGTTACCTGAGAATGTCACCAGTCACCTGGTGGATCTACCATCTGAGTAGGTCCCCAAAGAAGAGATGGGAACCTTAACTTGCCCCAAATAGGTTCTCCATTCATCGCTACAGAAAACCATTGCAAGACTTGTCCATGACGGGCATAGGCAGATCTATTGGGCAGAGTTAGAAAGTCAGAGAAGAGAGAAATGAGACCTCAGCTTGAGGCACTGGACGGGACACAGGTCTGAGGAAGAGGATCAGACTGGTCCCCTAGCAAAGGAACAGGACCATCTCTTAGGGAGCTGGGTTGGGCTAGAGTTCTCTAGGTAGTTAGCTAAGTTCTGGTTTCAGAAGAAGGCTTCAGTGGAAGTCTGGGTTCTTATCATTTACCTGAGCCTCTGTGAGATGACTATTTTTGCTTAGGGAAGTCTCTGTTCTACAGAGTCTCTTCTGGAATCATTGGTGACAGTCATCAGAGGCTTCTGGAACCTCACTGATAGTTGAATAACCCTGTGAATCTCTTACTTTGGTATCCTCTGTTTTGAAGGGAGTTAAAGGGAGATAGGATAGGCTGTGTACATTTAGGGCTAGTCAGCCACATTGCTCGCTGTTAGACAGGCACCCCCAGTGATCGACCTGCCCGATGCAGAGCTGTGCAGGGATTTCACCCAAGTTTTACAGTAACAGAGGAGAAGATACAAAATGAAGGTCAGGCTTTGTTCTGCTTTTATTGCCCATGGGGCATCTGTATGTCTGAGTGATGAGTAACTGTTTTATCAAAAACAGATTTTAAGTCCCTGACTGCCTCAGAAGAAAACACACACCATGCTTTCAATGTGTAACAGGATAAGGACCAGGATTGTTCGGTGTCCCTGGGGGGGGGTCCTGTGTTTGTGGCAAGAATAATGTACTTTGTTTTAACAACTGTGAAATTATATACAGTGATCCCTCACCTATCGCGGGAGTTAAGTTCCAGAGACCCCCGCGATAGGTGAAAATCCGCAAAGTAGTGGCATTATTTTATTATTTATATACACTTTAAGGCTTTATAAACCCTTCCCACACTCCTATAAACCTTTCCCACTCTTTTATTAACCTTTCCCACACTCTTATAAACCCTCTGTATGCTCTTAAACACTTTTTACACTGTTAAATCTACATCATTTTGACAACATGTAAAATTCTATATGGGTAATTGACGTGAAGTGGACAAAGAGAGACGCTGAACATACGGGCACAGTGCGGGAGAGCAAACAGACGATGCTACAATCACTGAGCCAGTCGGCACCCAGGATACAGAACACAGTGCTGTGGTTGGCCGCCTTCTATTCCATCAGCCAATAGTGTGCCGTGTACAAGCTCACGTTGGCACACTTGTGCAAGCTGTAGTGGCATACTGCATTTCCATTGTGTACAGGACAGTATTCATCCACTGATGAAATACATACTGTATTTTATTTCAATTTAATATTATTTTAATATGTTTGAATTAACATTTTTAATATTTTTATATTATTTTAAAATGTTTAGGCAAAATAATTAAAATCATAAATATTATATAAATACCTATATAACACAAAATCCCACAATATAGTGAAAACTCCACGATACAGAATTAGATATTTTTTTTTTAAATCCATGATATAATGAAGCTGCAATAAGTGAACCTTGATATAGTGAGGGATGACTATATTCTATTCTATAAGGATTTCTGAATAACAATTTTATATGGATGTCTTTGATACAGTTAGACAATGAAACTAGTGTAAGAATACTCATTCTTATTGAGATTCACCAATTTCGTTTATTTTACTTGATCATTGCACTGAGTGCATAGGATGTAGGATGAGCATTCTTTTCTCAGTTTCTGAGGTGTAGGTACAGATTCATGGTCCTTTGCTTTGCTGGGATTAAAACATGTGAGTATTGGGTACTCTCTAGCTTCCTCCTGGGAGTACCCCCCCCCTTTTAAAGCAGTTCATCCACGTTGAATATTGACATCTGTTTTTAACTTCTAGGATGTTCAACTCAGTCCTCCTTACCCATTTTTTAAAATTAGGATTTAAAGGATTTTAAGAATATAGGAAACCCAGATGACATAGGAAAGGAAAAGAGATAGTCATGTCTCAGGCTCAGTTAGAGAAATATGGATGAAAAGAATTTGGATGAGAATTTAGATACTGGAAAACCTCATTAATTGGCTGGTGTGCCAAATTTAGAACAAGAAATCCAAATGAAATGATTTAACAAGATTTGAGTGACTGATTGTCAGATGAAGAAAAATGTCTTTTTAAAAGGCTCATCATATTTTCAAAATAAATGAAATACTCTGGAAACATTTTTTGAAATACTGTGCTATGTATAGAAAAAAGATAACCTTATGGAACACGTCTTTGTGGAATGCCTCCAGTGTGCCAGGCACTTTCCTTGGTGTGCCAGGATCATCCCTGGAGAAGTCCAGCTCTGCCCAGGGGAGCTGCTCCTGGCAGGGCGGTGCCCGGTGAACCTGAGAGGGAGCTGCCCATGTGCGAGGAAGGGAGTGCTGTGAAGACCGAGTGGAGCAAGCAGAGGGCAGGATGTGTGTGGCTCTCTAGAGACAAGGCCAGGGACTGAGCTTGGTAGCCTGGCAAGGTGTCCTTAAGAATGGGGCGTTTTGGCAGACCCAGATGGGGTAAGTCCTTGTGGGGTGCAGGTGGAAGACTGCATTTAGGAACAGGAAGAGCTGGGGCTAGCTGATGGCACAAAGTCATTTCACGGGGGTCTAGTGACTTCAGAGCAAGGAAGTCCGTGTGGAGGGTGTGTAATGAGCAAGGAAGAGTAGCAGACTGTATTAGACAGCGAAGGAGTGGGCGCAGAGTGGTCATGCTCGGATGACAGAGTATGGGAGTGGAGGCCAGGGCAGGAAGATTGCCGGGAGTCTGAGGCCAGCTTGGGCTACCTAGCGAGACCCTGTCTCAACAACAACAAACAGTAGCTGTTAGAGTGGATGGACCCGCAGTGCCATCATTGGTGGGAGTGGCCGGTCTCCCAGCTAGGCCACAGCTCCCCAGGCCAGTGTGGAGGGAGCTGTGAGGGAGCTGTGCGGACGCCGGCTTGGCGGTGACTCTCTGACCGCCGTGTGCTCTCTCGACAGTGTGTATGCACTGTGGCTCCTGCCGCCCGGTCCCTGCGGAGCGGGTGCACCAGAGAGTGAGCAGATGTGTAGCTCTCCTGATGTCTGTCACTGGGGGCCCTTTCATCTTTCTACCTGATTCAAGAAAATGGGATTTTTAAATAAAATGGTATTTGGGGATTTTAGCTACTTTTTTTGAGAGCAAAACCACATCATTCCATTTTTCTTCCTCTTTGCCAACGTTCCAGCATTCAAACTCCTAAGTAAAGATATCTGTATTAAGCTTGATCTCAAATTAAAAATAGCATTCCAGGCTCTCCAACCCTGGATCCACTGGCCATTGGAAGTTCATGCTAACTGCGCATATTCTAGCCTAATTTAGTACATCTGCTCCGGACAAGGCTGCTTGCACAACAGTATTCCCCAGGAAAGTGTCACATCCAAGGAACAAATGTTTATTGTTTATTTACTCGTGGCTTCACAGTCAGCAGCACTGCTGCCGTGGCTTCCTCCCGGCGCATCCATCCTTCTGAGATGCTGGCTGTAAGCACCGCGGGGACACGAGCCCTCTCCGCCTCTCCTTGAGCGCTGTCCTTGATGGAGTTCGTCTGCTGGGCTGCTTGTGCAGTTTGCCTTCCTGTGGTTGGGTTTTTGCTCAAGCCCCTTACCCAGTACCTATGCATTCTGGGTGTTGTTCTAGCTTTTGGGTTGCCTCTAGCCGTCTAGAGCTCCTCTGGATATTTTAAGTTTTGAGGGGAACATAGTGATATTCGACCCCTGTTGCGCACAGCCAAACAACCAGTTCAAGGCAGTTCTCAGGTTTAATATTAGAGCTTGTATTATTTCTTTTAAGGACATCCTGTCTTTCTAGAGCTTAGTTTATTTTTTAAAAGTAGCACATATAGTATAATCACTGTGAAACAGTAATGGTAATAGTATTCCATCTGATACCAAGGTTTGAAAAGCTGTACACCCAACTCATACATAACCTTTTTTCAGTAACTGTCATTGAGAATAAAATAATAATTCTTCTTTTGATTAATACATCTGTAAGTGGTTACTCTAAGTTGTAAATCATTATCAAATGTGGGGGCCTTACTTACTCAATTTATGGATATTTATTTTGGCTCAAAGATGTGAAAAAATTACTGAGCCATAGGATACCATTAAACAAGCACGTTTCATATGTCATAGCATTGTTAGGGGGTTGAGTGAGCTATATTAAGTGATTAGGAAAGTGCCTACCCAGTAATAAGTGCTGGGTGTCACCCCTTTTCACCCCTTATAGGCCAAATGACACGATCAGTAGAATTATTACTAATAAAGCTCTTGCCATTATGTTGCTATCACTAGCAAAAGCAGAAAAATTACTCTGGGACTTTTCTAGTTTTAGCATGGGGTACTAAGCGATACTAAAAGCTCACATATTCTACTAAGATAATTTAGTGACACACACTTGCGATGTCTGTGAGCCACGTGATTGTGTTCCTGATATCGTAGCCAGTAGCCCCTGCCACGTGCGGTAGCCGATTCAGCACTGATGTGGCTCATGTGACTGTGGGACTGGATTTCTTCTTTGAATTAAATAGAAAAAATGCTCTAGTTATTGAGAAAATATTTTGGCAGTACCATGAGCATATAAATCTACTCTTTCAACTATACTTTATGAAATTTATACATAGATCAATTATTTCTGATGAAATATTGGCATTTAAATGGAGATCTGCTGTGAATATAAAATATATGGCTTATAATACTTAGTATAAAATATAGCATAAAGTATGTCAATAATTCTTAAATTGGTAGACAACTCCATTCATGTAAGTTTGCATGTGCATTTAATTTCTCAGGCAGAAACATTTTGAAAATATTATAAATTACATTAAAAGCTCTGCATATTTTAAATTGTGGAGGTTATTGCCACAGTTATACAATTTGTAATAACATAGCTTGAATTTTGTTTTATGACTGATTTTCTTAATTTTTTAGAACACTAGTTCAAGGAAAAGAACCTATGGGGAAAATGGTTTCACTTATGCATACTTTCTGTGGCTTATGAAATCAGTTGGTTTATACTTTCATGCTGTAAATGTCAACCAGAATTTTATAATTTGACCCCCAAATCACCCTTTATTTAAATCTAAAACTTTTAAGAATATTTGAGATTGGCAGTTTGAATGGTTTTCTGGGTGGAAAGAAAGAACCAGACTACAAGCCTGGAATAAAACCCCATTTTCTCCTCATTGAGTTGCTGACGTCTGTGTTTCATAATCAGCCTGTGTAGGTACAGCAGGTGTTCTAACGGTAAAGTCAGTTACCAGCAGCAAGGCTTTCCAAGGCTTTCATTTTGAAATAATTTTACCCAGAGAAGTTACTTCAACTCTTGTTTTTAAATTTTGGTTAACTTTTCTATTGTAAAAATAATACGAACAGATGGAAAACATTTTGAAATCCAAGAAATATAAAATACACATTTAGAGCTGCCCTAATATGAACTGAAGGTTTGTGATAGTCTTGCTGACAGTTGCTCATTTGCTTTTCTGATTTGTTTTCTCTCATGTGACTGCACTATATTGTGAAGTCAGATCTTTTCTCAGACTTAAATTTACCTTTCGCTAAAACATGACAAAATTACTCTTAAAAATTCCTTAAGAGGGTGCCACGCTGGGCAGACATATTGTTTCTCAGTAAGTGGCAGGTGTGTGGTTTTTTTGTCAAATACAAATTGCTACATTTTTACTCAATTACCTGGTGAAGCATTTGGCTTAACTTCGGGAGTGTTGTGGTCTCAACCCGTATTTCTGCATGTCAGGCCTTAACTAGTTTTAGAGATGGTAAGGGGCAGTGAGAGAAACTGTGCTGTGCTGCTTCACTCCCACCTGTAGACTCAGCCACGGAACGAGAGGCGAGACTATCTGCAGGCTCTCTCTCAGCGTCCTCCTCTCTTTCGAGTGAGTGCACCGAAATGAACTTAGGCAGTCAGAGGTGCACGTATTAAACATTTTATTGGCACAAAAAATGCTTTATCTGATTCTTTTACCTCCATCAAAATAGCTAGAAACTAGTAGAAAATTTGAAAACCAGAAATGTGTATAAGGATGATACACATCTCTTGCCATCTCTCCTGCAGATAGATTTCCCCAACCAGAGCAACCTGGAGGTAGCCCTGTGCGCATGCTCTTTTCCTTTCGTTGTATGACAGAACTGTTTTTAATGAAATTGGAAAAAGATTAAGTAGTTTTACATATCTTGTCCTTAGCATTATAAGCATTTCAGAAGTCTTCCATAAACTTGATTTAATGGCTATTATGTGAATACATTCTAAAAATGCACCAGAGTTTACCTATATATGTCAACTGTGCAATTATTAAGTCTTCCAGATTTGTTTCCATCTTGCATTTGTAAAAGTAGTTGTGGTGAACATCCTCATGTATAAACATTCATTATTTTCTCTTGTATTTTCTTGTATTCTGATTATTCTCTCCTGTATTTTTAAAGCTTAAATATTAAAGTTAATGATCTTTGTGTAATTTTATAATTATATAATATATATACATGCATATTTCTAGATTGAAATTTAAGAAGATTCTACCAATTAACTTATCCACTAACAGAAAATAAAAATGACTATCAAGTCATCTACTTAATCTATACATTTTCCTTCAAGTTTTTCTTTAACTGTATCGTCCAAAGCTTGTTATTGTTCTTTTCATTTTTATACAGCATAAAATATTTTCTGATTTCTTTTTTGATTTATCCTTGACTTAGGAGTTACTCAGAAGTTAGCTTAGTTTTGACATATTTGGGTGTTTTGTAGAAATGTTTATGCTATTCGTTTCTACATTGATATATTGTGATCAAAAACATTTTGTATGATTTGGATTCTTTCAAGTATATTAAGATTTCTATTATAGCTTAACAATTGAATTGCTGTTATTGAAGTGTTTATAAACACTAATTAGATAAATTGGGGTGATTATGTTATTCAAGTCTTATATACCCTGATTTTCTGTCTTGCTGATCAGTTAGTGAAAGGGGTATAAGTATTGTGGAGTTTTTGTTCCTTTTTGCAATTCTGTGCCTTTTGTTTTATATATTTTGAAGCTCCGTTATCATATCAAAAATTTTAAATTGTTATATCCTCTCATTAAACTTATCCCTTCTCATTAAATCCTGATTTGATAATATAATTTTTTTTCAGTATTAATATAGCCCCTCTGCCTTTTTCTTATTAATGTTAATAAGATATATTTTCCTCATTGTTTTACTTTTAACCTATTTTTGTACTTGTGTTTCATATTGGTTACCTGTCAGATAGCAAATAGATGGCATTATTTTATCCAGTATAACATTTACTGCAGTTTCATTAGAGTATTTAGACCATTTATGTTCAGTGTGGTTTTTTTATATATTTGAGTTTAAATCTTCATTTTTTTTGTTTTTTGTTTTTTTGTTTTTTGTTTTTCTCCAGTACCAGGAATTCGAACTCACGACCTTACACTTGCCAGGCAGGCGCTGTGCCGCTGAGCTAAATCCTCAGCCCCAAAATCTTCATTTTTTAAATTTGTTTTCTATTGGTCCCATCTTTGCATCTTACCTTATTTTTCTTTTGCTGCCTTCTTTTGAATTAAGGTTTTTTTGGTGTGATTGCATTTTCTCCCTTGTGGCTTATTATTACTCTTTATTTCTTACCTTTAGGAGTTGCTTTGAAGTTTATAGTACACATTTTTAATTTATAATAGTCTACATTAAAGTAATATTACTTTATAATCTAAAACTTATACCACTATATTTCTTATTATATATTATACATAAACCCAATATACATTATTTTTTCCTGTAGTAGGCTTTCAAAAGATTTTTAAAATAAGAAAAAATGTCTTAGGTTTACTTACACACTTAGCATATCTGGTCCTATTTTTTCCTTGTGCAGATGTAGGTTTCTCTCTGGTGTCACTACTCTTCTGCCTGATGCACTTCCTTGAAGAAACCTTTCAGTCTTTGGTATGCTGCAATCCACATCTTTGTTTCTGATATCTTGTGAAATGTATTTTTACTGAATGTAGAATTCTAGGTTGGCAGTTGTGTTTTCCTTTTCTACTCCAACATGTTTCTCCACTGACATTTCTAGCAAGAAGTATTTTGTTATTTTATATTTGTTCTTCTTTTTCTGTATACTTTGAAGGTTTTCTCTTTATCACTGGTTTTAAGCCATATGATTATAAATAACTGAGTCTTGGTATGGTATTCTGTCTCCTATGCTAAGATCTATGTAAGCTTATAGCCTTCAGCTGTAATTTCTTCAAATATGTTTTCTGTCCTTTTCTTCAGCCTCTCTAATACTGTATGTATTAGGTTACTTGATACTGTACTACTGTTCACTAATGTTTCATTTGTTTTTAGTCTTTATTTCCCATACATGTATTCTATTTTGAATATTTTTCTTGCTATGTCAAGTTCACTACTTTTTCCTATTGTCTAGCTTTAAGTTAATTTTATCTAGGATATTTTTCATCTCCAACATTGCAATTGTCACCTTTAGAAATTTGACATTTTATCTGACAGCTTACATATCTTTGATTGAAACAGTTACTGTTTCCTCTACTTTCTTGTGCATATGTTACATAATCATAATATTTTTAACATATCTATGTAAACTAATTCTGCCATCTTTATTGCTTATTAATTTCCTCATTCTGGGTCATAGTTTTGTAATCTCTTTTTCTACCCATAGCATATTAATTGATGTCAGACATTATGAATTTTCCCTTGTTTTCTGTATTTTTCTATTTATGTAAATAGAAAAATATAAATAAAATATATGTATATCTTTTGGATTTTGTTGCAGAAAGCACTTAAGTTACTTGCAAATAAGTTCAATACCTTGAAGGCTTCATTTTTAAGCATTTTTAGGAAGGAGTAAGGTAGCCTTTCGTCTGGAGCTAACTTTGCTCCATTTCTGATTTTCCATCTGTAGAAGTTACAAGATTTTCTACTCTGGCTATTGGGAAAAGGAACTGTTCCCAACCGTGTGTGACACCTGGATCTTGTCTCTCTTCTCCTTCTGGGCTGGTGTCCTTTGGCCTTCCCTTGGCTCTTTGATGTATGAAGTTAGTGGTTCTCAGGCCTGTCGCTGTAGTGCACACTAACAAATTTTGTTAAGATAATGGTGGTGGTTATTGTTACTTCTACCTCAGACCTTTCAGCATTTAGCTAAAAATTGAAATACCTTTCTTTTTACTCAACCCAGTACTATCGTATATAGGGAAATATATCATCTTCTAAATAAGGTTTTATCTTCTGTGATGGGAAACTTTATGCCTCTTAAGTCTGAGTATCTCCTTGTTGCTTTGCAGTTGTTAGCACGTTAGAGTATTTATTGGTGGTTAAGTCATTTCTTCATTAAATGGGTAAGGCTCGCCATTATGCACGTTAGATTGTATAATTTAGCTTTCTTCCTCTATTACAGCAATCATGTAGTGATATTACAGTAATTTGGTATACCAAGGAGATACTTTAGAAATTACCTTCCTGTCTTAAAACATGATATTTCTCCTACGTTGTTTGTTTCATTCATTTGTGTCTCAGAAAAGTAAGGGAAGAGGAGCCTAACTGTGTAACTTTCTGGTCGATTCAGCAAAATTATTTATTGAAATGTCAAAGCAAACTTATGCTGGTTGGCTTTCTTTGACTAGAAAGATGACCTTCAGTTCTGTTCCTGTCCTGCTAGAGAAAGCTTCTCCCTCTTGCTGTCACTGACCTCTGACGTGTCAGTAGCATTCAGACAGTTGTTATTTCTGCATTACTAATGAAATATGTCGGGTCAGCCACCTTGTCAGTTTCAGCTCTTCACTTCCCTCTCCCACTTGCGTTGTTTGCCACTAGATGTATATGAGATGGGTTTCATAGATTTCCGCAGGTATTTTGGGGAAAGGGTGATTCCCAAATCAGCGCTATCAGATCTGTGTTTTTCTTTCTCTGAGGCACCTAATGAAATACATCTTCTCAGAGGCTCTGTGTCTTTCCAACTTCCCATTCGCTTCCCAGTGGTGTGGGTCCCTGTTATTCCAGGTAGCTGGCGGGGTCCTGGGGCAGCAGCATGAGTAGCAGGGTTATTTCCTGCCCTGTCCGCCGTGCTCTCGGAACCCCACCCTGGGTGCTGTCTGCAAGCAGAGCAGTGAGTGGAAATATCCCCTTTGGGTCCAGTCTCTTACTAACTCAGAAACTTCCTATTTTGGCTAGAATTTTGCTTGACTCTTCATGAATAAACCCACTTACTAGTTAATTTTATAGTTAATAAAACGTCTAGCTTTGGGTTGGCTAGGACTTTTAAGGAATGCCAAACTCCTAAATCTATCAAGACCAGTTTCATTCTTGGCTAGAGCATCAGGTTTTTCATATAAACGAGTCTTTACTACAGGGCTCTGGGTTCCCATGCTATGCAGAAGTCATGTCTCTTTTTTCTTTCCTTTTCCTCCCCCTCCCTACCCCCTTCCCCTCCCTCTCTTCTTTCCTTCCTCTTTCCCTTCCTTCCTGTCTGGCCTAGATAATAATTCACAAAGCTCTAGATGTCCCCACTCCTCAAACCACTCTGATTTTTTGTCTTCACCTCTTTATAGAACCAAACACTTCTTCCTTCCTGGTGCAGGGCCTTCTCTAAGCTTCCATGACCTCTGTCTCTAGTGCTCCTCATTAACTCTACATCCCCGTCTCTTCCACTGATGGGCTTCTAATTTGAGCGTGTGTCTGCCCCTTGTCCCTGGCCTTTCTGTCTGTCTGCACTCTTTCAGAACTTGATGCCATGGCTTAGGGGGCCATCTCACCAGTGATGCCTGTGTCATTCACATTCCTACCCTGACCTTTCCCCTAAGTCAACCCATGGTTAGTCATATTGACTAATTAACATGCCCCAAACCAGTGTGTTCCTCGTCACCAAATCACCCTCTGTTTCCTGTCTCAATAATAGGCATCCGGTTGCTTGGGCCCCCAAAACAGAAAGTCGCCCTTGACTCCTCTTCCCTGTCATACTCTTTGACTTCTCCAAGTGCATCCCTCTGTAGCCATTGCTCAGCATCCACCCCTCTATGAATTTAGTGAGACTGTCATGCTGGCCTGGTGAACTGCAAGAGATTTCTGACTTTTGTCTGTGTCAGTGGCTTTTACTTATCCATTCGACCTCGTCCTTCTCCGAGCTTCCTTTCACATGAGCTAGTTAACGGTCCTTTCTGTACAGGAGATGTAAAGACCAGTGCTCCATAGGCAGTACTCACCTCCTGCTATTATACTGTCTTGCAGCATTCTTCTGCATCCTGCCTGTTACTGTTTGGGCTCAAACATGGAAACTTTCAGCTGAAGGTCGTTCTTTCTTTTCTTCACACTATCGCCGAAGCAACCCCTTTCTTCAGCCATCACTGTCCTACCCTGTTCTATGTTCTTAACAACCCTGACCAGTACCTGGGATTATCCTATTTCAAGTGTGTTTAAGTGTGTTTTATCTACTACACGTGTGCGCACACACACACACACAACTGTAAGCCCTTACACGCACAGATTTGTTTCATTCATCTCCTGTCTCTGTTGCTTGGCATTTGTAAGTGAGCAACAAGCGCTGATTCCCAGATCACACAAAAGGCGGACTGCCGCCTCTAGGCCAGCACAGTGGAGCCGTGCATGTATCTGAAGAGGACGCTGAGGTGCTGCAGACATGAAAACATTTTCTAAGCCAAGCTATCAAGGGTTTTGGTAAAATACGACTTTAGGTGCCCCTAGATTGTGGGAACATGCATTACGCAGTTATTGGGAGTCCCTAAACAAACAGGGTATTTCACACATTTTCTTGATAGGAATGTAAAGTCTGCAGAGCCAGTGAAACTGAGTTCCTGATATTTTTATTTTTATGCTAGAAAACTGAGCTATAGTAAGTTTGAATTAACCTAGGTCTGCAGTTTTTCTAACTCAATGAATAAATAAATATCTACCAAAACAAAACTCAGCAGGTAAAAGGTAAATTTTACGTATTGCAGCCCCTAACTATGATAAGTGCTCCACTTTTGAGGGGAGTACACTGTCTGCAGCTCAAATTTTAATATTTCTAATTTGTCTTCTAGAAGCAGGAGTAAAAAGTGTTTGACGATTACAATTAAGTGTATTTCCTCCCTAACCTGAGCCAGTGAACAATTCAAGAAGCCTGCTGTCTTCCACCCGAAATCTTCTGATTACTGAGGTTGAAGGAGTGTGCGGTACTGTGCTTGGAAGCCTGCATCCTGTCACTGAGTTATCTTACCCACTGCTTCCTACGAGCCCCGGGAGTGCGGCTCTCATAGTGAGAACACGCGCAGTGCTACCCACTCCCCCGCAGGGACACAGGCCGGGACCCCGGGCGTGCCCGGAGAGCACAGCCCCCGTGTACACTCTCCTGCTTCCTGTGCACACATAACACAATAGAGGTCCACTATAAATTGAGCACAGTATGAGCACAGTAAAAGCAGTAACTAATAATAAAGAGAATGCTTGTAATAGTGTGTTATGAAATGATCTCCCCTTCCTCTGTCTCTCTCTCAAAATATCTCCCCGCTCACCCTTTTTGTGATGAGGTGAGATGATGATGTCTGTGTGATAAGAAGAACCGAGGTGAGCAACACAGGCATTGTCCCCTCAGCGTAGGTTTTCTTCCCTGTGTTAAGTGGAGAGCTGTTCTTTTGAGGAACTAAAGGAAGCACTTTACTGTTTCTCTTTGCCATATCCAGATTGTTGACTTCGCTACTCTTGCTCCTGGTTGCTTGAGCACTGTGACACTCTGACAGTGTCTCTGTTAACCAAGGTGGTGGCCAAGTGGCTGCAGATCAGTCGGATGTGAAGTGTGGGTATGCTGGATAAAAGTGATCCACCTTGTAGGATGGACAGGGAGTGACCGTGCAAAATTTCTTCATGTTATTAATTTTAGGACACAACTCAAAACTTATACATCGTTAATTTCTGGAATTTTCCATTTAACATCTTAGGCAGCAGATGACCATAATGGAAATGGGTAATGGAATGGGTAATGGGAGAGAGAGAAATGGGAGAGAGAGAAATGCTGCTGGAGGAGCCCGTGGAATAAATACCAGATTAACAATCCAAATGCCTCCAACTCTTAATTTTCTCAAAGCTGTTAAGTGAACTTCCAAGGGATGTTAGGTGTATGAACCCACCAGAAGCAAGTTATCCAGTCCTGTCTTACTAGTGCCGTGTAAGGGAGAACAGAGTTCCCCTGGAAACCTGGAAACATGTAATCTCCTTAGATGCCACTTTCTGTCTCAGAGAATACAGCTTATGAGGATGAATGAGTGGATGGATGGTTAGATAGAGCGTATATAGGCAGAGAGAGAGAGAGAGGAGAGTGTGCTATTATGTATGAGTACACATACATGCTAGAAGATGTACCAATGATGGCTCTTCCTAAGACCTTCACAAACCTCTTGTGAGACTTGCAAGTGGCCACCTCCTATATCACAGAGAAAGGCTGCCCTCTTGCTTACCCTGTACATTGAAGTCAGTGACGTCAACATGTGAATAGACATAATGGTAATAGCTGCTCTTTGCTGACTGCATACTATGCCTGGTCAATATGCTCAGCAGTTGCAGGTCTTATTTAATCTTCATAATAAACTGACCACTTAGGATGCTATTAATATTTATATTTTTTTAGAGGAAGAAACTAAGACACGAAGAGGTTCAGTAATTTGCTTAAGTCACAGAAAACAATAGCAGAGCCTGAATCTAAAAGGTAAGGCAGCCTGGCTCTGTTTATTCCTAAAACACCATGCATGCACTGCCTCTTAGATACCCACCCAACAAAGGCAGACAGTAGGAGAACAGAAGCTATGCAAATCACTAAGCTAACAGATTCATACATTCATGTAATAAACCTTGACTGTCCATCACACTGCCATTTAGAGAGGAGCTAATGGATAAAAGTACCGTCTTTGGATAGCTCAGTGTGCCAGTGCAAGGTCGGCATTAAGGACTGCAATGGTAAAAGACAACATAGCTCTGCTAGGGTGAAAAAGTATTACATCTGACCTCACAGAGACGTCATTCCCAGGAACGGAAATGGAGGAGATCAGTTAAATATGTACAGCTTCTTAAAGACTTCATTGTGATTAGTTAGTTACGCGGACTTCTCTTTATCTTTCTTCATGCTTTCCATTCTTTTCAACATAAAACACTGAGTTGCATTTTGTCCTGTATTGTTCGTGAACGGGCACAGACTTACTTGCTCAAGAAGATGGTGGGCGCCCCGGGGAAGGAGTCACGCGGTATGTCTCCTGACCCTCCCCTGGTGCTCAGGCTCGACACGGCGGTTAACTGTGTACGTGGGCTGCAGGCTCCGCTGTGTTTGAGCACACCGGACCTTCTCACTCAGGCCTATAAGATTTTGTGAGGTCAGCAGCCATCCCCTCACTGAAATGACACTGTGGGAAGGGAGCTGTTCTGATAATCTGAAAGCATTTCATTTAGGCATCTTCCGCAGCACAGGTTGAATGTCTGTGATTCAAAGATCCAAATGTGTCGTCCTGTGCCTCCCTCCCTCTCTGTGTCTCACATCCAGTCCGTCAGGAATCCCGCTGCCTCTGTCTTCACATGTAAGTACCCAAGTGACACCCTCGGCAGGGCCACCCCGGCCCGAGTGCCACCTCCTCCCTGGAGCGGCGCAGTAGCCTCTTGGCCAGGTCTCTTGCTTCCTTAATCTGTTCTCAGCCCGATACCCATTCGGATCCTCTTAGCACATGGCAGCTTAGCCCCACCTCGGTTCAAAACTCAGAGGTGGTTATTGTTCTACACAGAGTGAAGAATTTGCACTGGCTCCCAACACCCCGCGGTATCCCGCCTCCTCACTGCTCCCCGGCCCCGCGGTCCCTTTGCTCCGGTCACCTGGTGGCCTTGCCCTTCCCACTTGTCCTCAGGCACCCTGGACCAAGGCCACCGCGCCTCCTGCTTCGTTTGCGGATGCTCCTCCCTCTCCCTGGCCTTTTCCACCAGCGCTTTGCCCTCAGTGCCGCCTCCGACCTCCCCTTATGAATGACAGTGCTGGCGCTTCTCACCGACTCTTCTCTACTTTGCATCACTTTGTATTTTTTGATATTGGTTATTATTTATTCAACTGTACTATTTACTTCTTTATAATATTTATTAGCATCCCCCAGCCCCATTAGAGGCTCTATCAGCTCTGTAAAGACAGTCTTTATTTTGTTTGCTGAGAACTCAGTAGCCTAGAGCAATACTGAGACCATTGGTGTGGTTGTAAAGACCCGTATGTTGCTCCATGGCATCATCTCCATGTCAGGCGAAGAAGTGAGACTCCCAGGGGCCGACCTGCCTTCACTCAGTGTCTCCTAAGCAGGAGCGCAGGGGTTGGCGCTTCTGAGTCTCCCACCCTCGCCTTGCTTGTACAAAGTAGGTCAAACCCCAGAGTAGAGTAATAGATACATAGAGATGGATTCATGAGTTATTTTGTAGTTAAAATGCTTTTATATAAATGTCTACATATAAAAATAAAATATTTTCTACTTTTGTTTGTAACAATAATAGAATAATACTATAGTTTAAATACTTTCATATACAGAAGTTGCTGTATTCATAGTAAATGAAATATATATGTATATAACCTGATTTTAACATTACATATTGTTGCTAAAATAACTGGTTTTATTTTTCACCTTCCCCTATACGGATATATCCTCTATGCAATATAAAGCCAGACACTGGCAGAGAGGAACGGTTGTCACTCTGGTTGTATGTTCTGTTTGATGGATTGTATAAGCCCGAGATGGTCTCTTTTGTACCCTTTTAAAAATGAAACTGACTCTGTCAGTTCATTGTTAAATATAACATGCAATTAGAGCACACCATTTAGGGGTTTTCAACATACAAATTCAAGTCTATTTCTACAGTAAGGTGACACAATTTCTGTTTAGATTGTAAATGTCTAAATTTTTATGTCAGTATCTATTCTAGAAATGACTGATGTTTCTGTGATCTAACATAATAATCCATCTTTTACATGCTGTAGACATTCCATTCCTTACCACTCCATAGCCCCAGTTGGATTATTATTATGATCATTATTGCAATTAGTATGCCTATTGAGAGAGATTTAGCAACATAAGAACACCTTTTCTTTGGGTTATATAAATATTTCTAATTTAGCACAATGCTAGCAATGGATAGCTGAGTGGTATACCACTTTAGGACAAGACAGTGGAAAATGTGGTGATTTTATTTGAAATTTAAGAAGCTGGGTATCCTTCCCACCAGATACTATTTTGGTATAATCTATCACCTTTGTTAATGTTTTATTGGATATAAATCATATCATATCAGGTTGCATAGCGACAATATGGTTCACCAGGCATTCTATTTTTATAACTTTATTTAAAACTGACATGTAACTTGCTGTACCTGAAACCCCAAGTGGGCCCGTTATTGGAGTGTAACAAAGTTTTGACGTCAGAGGAGCTATTTATTCTACTGAAAACCATTAGCAATGCATTACCCTTTGGCACTGCTGTTTTTTGCAGAAACATGGTTAAAGTTTTATGATGGATTTTGACCAATTTCTCTGCCCCTTAGAACCAAGAAATTATAGATAATACACAAATATATATGCATGTGTGCATGTATAATAGGAACATACTTTGTACCTTGAAGCTTGTAATGGATTTAAGTATCTGTATTCTATTTTTTGACATTATAAGTATTGAGCCTTTTAAGTTTCTTTCTGACAGCTGAGTATTACAGTCTTATTCTTATTAGTTTCAGGCCTGATCTGTATTTTGCACAAGGGAACTGTGTTACCGTTGTTGTGTGTTATGTGGACGTGGATGGGGGTTAGCTGCCTCGTACTACCATGTTTGCGTTACTGCTGCTTCTGTTGTCAGAAGGACCCTTCGGCACTGTATTTCTTTACCACCAGCAGTGCATTCTTTGGAAGTGATGGGGGCAGTGCTGTTTTGTACAGATGCAGTATAATCAGCCACAGACAGCTTTGCTTCCTGCCGAACTGTGCCAGTCCCGCCCCGCCCCGCCCTGAAGGTCCTCAAATAGTGCTGTGCACCCAGGCGTGGAGCGCTAAGTCCCCGGACTCCTGAGCCAGCCTCGTCTCAGCTCACATGCTGATCTCAGCCAGAGCATTTCAAATTGGATCTGATGGGGCCACTATTTAGAATCAAGCGGAGGAAAACATTTCAGACTTTTATCTAGTTGCTTAGATGCTTTTAAAATCCTACATAAAACCATTGCCAGACCTGTGTTTGCAAATAACTTGATTATGTCAGCTAAGGACATAACCTGAACTTAAGGGGATGAAATTCTTTTGAATTCCAGTATGACCCTTTAAATAGTATTATTACTACTATTATTTTAATACATTTTTTACTGAGGAATTTTCATATATTATTGAATTGTTTTCTCTTAGAAAATTCAAGTTCATATATCATTTTAGAAGACATCTGAAAATATATATTGTTCTGTTGTAGAAAACTCAAATTCATATATCATTTTTTTTAAGTTAGAAGACATCTGATAATCATTTCTCAGGTCTGTACTTTTTATATTTCAACATTTCATCAATCTACTTTTCATTGACAAAAACATCTATATTTCTCCTGTCCATGTTATTTTGAAACATGCATACAATGTAGAATGACCAACTGAAGCTAGTGAACATTACATATAAATTTAATGGGGGAATGCAAGATAGGTAACCCTTTCAGCATGGTATAGCTCTTCCATTCTATCTTTTCCTCCTGAAAGGATGTCCCCCATGAAGTCTTCTGAGACAGAATGTGGAGGATGAGTTCAAACTCCAAAAGTAGTGTTTCTTGCAGAGCATCATGCTATGCAGGAGTTAGTTAACAGGAAAGGTGTAGAAGACGTGCCAGCCATAGTTAGAAAATCATTCTGCTACTACCCATGATGGTAGGCCAATTACTCCGGCATTCCACGTCCTGATGTGTAGAGTAGTTGTAGTGAAAACTGCCTCCAAGATTGCTTTTGTAAGGATCAAATGAAGTGAAACCAACAGAAAGCCCTTAGCTCACGCCTGCCCCACAGTGATAACTTTGGTGGTGGCTGTCATTTGTGCTGCTGGACACCGTCACTCTTATCTGCAGAGGCAGTGTGGCACAGCGTGGCACGTGTGTAACATAGGCTTTTGGGCATACTGTCGGAGTTAGTGCCCAGCTCAGGTACTTCCTAGCGCTGTAACCTTCCAGAAACCTCTTAACCCTTCTTCAGTTCTTTCCCTGCCTGTGAAATGAGAGTGGAGAGCCTGCTCCCTAAGTATTTTTGAAGTTCACATGCTTTAATACAAGGAAAATGCTTAAAGCAGGAGCTGGCACACGATAAAGATTTAATAAACGTTAGCTTTTTATTAACATCCCAAAGTCACGGAATGTGAACTTCCTTTTACTTTAGAGACTGGTTGAAGTCCAGTTCTGATGCTGTAATTCTGCATGGATGACTCTATGTTGTGGCTTGTGTCCAGATGTCCCTGCAAAGCTTCATGCAGTCATGGGGTTTTTCATAGGTGGCTGAATCTAGAGTATATGGTGCTCAAATTAAGGATGTGAGTGCTACCCTGCCCAGGCGGGGAAGCCTGCGTACAATGTAAGGGACGGAAAGAGCCTTGTCTCCCCCCACACCCTTGCTTCTTTTGCTGTCTTCGGCCACCATGAACTGTTGCCCCCGGCCTTGGAGCCAGCCAATATTGGACTGAAACCTCTATAAACTGTGAGCTAAATGAACTTTCCCCCCTTTGAGTGTTGAGTATTTTGCCTCAGCAGCAGGAAATGTAACTAAGACAGTATAGAAATGATTAGTCCAAAGTCACATGGATTTTTGGACATTGTCACAGTCAGCTCAGAGAGAGCCTGTGAGTGACCTTTCAGTAAGTACTTATTGCAAAGCTCACGCTGTGGTTTTTAATCTAGATGTCCCCCAGCCTTGTGGTTCATAGGCTGGGCATTTGGAAAGTGGTTTCATCATGGAGCGCTACTGCCGACTTGCTCTTAGGAAGTATGGCCTGGCAGTAAGAGGCCAATCACTGGGGGCGTGCCTGGAAGGGTGGATCCCTCCCAGGCCCCCACTTCTCTCTGCGTCCTGGCCACCCCGCCAGGAGAAGCTTTTCCTTTACCCTGCCCCTCTGTCGTGTCATCTTGCATCGGGCCAGCCAGCTATGGACTAAAATTGAGCCAGAATAAACCTTTCATTCTCTAAGAATTCATTTTAGTACTTGAATTTACTTTAGTGCTTGTTGCAAAAATCATGTTGTTTCAGATTTTATTGCTACTTTTTAAAGTTGAAATATGTGGTCCTTTAGGGAATCCTGTTGTGCTAGGAGGCAGCTGACCCGGTTAATTCTAGTTTAAGACTGGTATTTAGATTGTTCCTGTTCCCCAGCACACAGGTCGGTTTGTCATCAGGCAGAGGATTTCTGTGTCATAAAACCTGCAGTGACCTCACCATCCCCACTGGTGACGTGGATGCTAGATCCCCTCTGTCCCCCAAGAAGATGCTAAAACTAGAACAACGAAGAGACTTTCTTTCCTAGTATGCCTTCCACTTTCCTAGAAACTGTATACATCACTCAAGAAGTCCTAATATTAAGAAGTTGTTGGATCAGTCTTATCACAGAGGTGTGAACACAGGCCCTAAATAAACCCCTCAGTGTGACCCCTAGTAATACTTTGACATTCTGGTATGGAATTAACTTGACCTGAGTTTAATTCTTCGCCTTACCACCAACAGCTCTGTAACCTTGAGTGGTTGTTTTATTCTCTTGTTATCAAATATTTATTGAGCACTTTTTCTGTTTGTTGGTAGTATGCTAGGTAATCTGATGGGAAGGTAGGAAAGAAAAATCTTCTCCCAGCCCAATTTTCTGTAATTGCAATCCGAGGCTAATATGTGTACACTGCAGAATAGTGATGCAAGTCACAATGTGATTGTCCCAGTGGAAACATTATGTGAGTCATAAGGGTGCATGTTAATGTTATTTATCGTGAGATCTTTGCAAATAGGCAGTATATCTTACTTTGTGGCCTCAGGAGCTAATACATTGTACTTGAGACATTGAAGTGTTTGGAAAATGTCTGCAGCAGACTGATTTACTGATTTTCTTAAAAATCTCAGAAATACCTATTCAAAATTTAAACTTAAAAATACAGATGATTTTTTTATTTTCATTTTTCTTATTGTATTATGTATAAACATGTGGAATTCTATGGAAACTTCCACTGGGATTTCCTGAAAGAAAATGTTAGATTTCTTAGATAAAAATTTCTTACATAAAAATCAATTATTTATTTACTCTATTATCAGCAGGCCTTAATTCCTGCAATGTAATGTAAGATTTGAACTAAGAAAAATTATAAGAAGTTGACTAAATCTATCATGGCCAATCAGCAGTATTATTTTTATACAGCTAGAGACACGGTTACCCTCTAGATTTTTGGACAATTTATTTCATATATTCCATATGTAGACATACTGAGTGACTGAAAATATATTTTATAGCTGAACTTAGTAACCTTTCATAATGTAATTTACTTGATTGTCACAATCATCAACTCCTTAAAAACTGTCTTATTATTTGGACTCTTTATTAATATTACTAAATGAATTAAAGGTGAAAATTCCAGCACGCTGGGCCATCTCTAAAAATATTGGATGAAGCCTATTTTGATGATGCAGGAATTTCATTTTCACAGACAATAAGGTCATAGGGCGCCAGACAAAGCTAGCTTGACAAAGACAGAGCAGGAGCCTGAGGGTGATCCTTACAATGCACTTGCAGATTTGAATCAATCACCAGTCAACCCTTTGCAAAACAATGAGACCTAAGTCTTACCTAAACTCAGCTCATGCTTGGCATGGGAGCTCTTTCATGCTCACATCCAGCTGCATCTGATTTTAGAATTAGAAAAGATAGACAGTGGTCGCAGGTGTAAAGCTTGGCACTGCCAAATTCAGAGAGGCTCCAGCAAGGTTTTGGCGAAGAGAGATTTTCTTTTGAAACACACGCAGCTAGTTAATTTTCATTTACACAGGGAAGGGCGTTTTCTTACTCCCACTGAATTTAAAAAAGAAAATACTAAAACTCACACTACCAGTTTTAAGTTATAATGCACTTTTTCCTAGAGGTCAGAAAGGCTTTATTTTCATCTCCTTAGAGTAGAACCACTAACTCCTTGCCATAATCTTCTTGTTACATCATGTAACTGCCACTGTGAGCTGAGGAGCTAATGAGAACCGCCAACCTGAGAAAAGGCCTGCATGCGCTCTTTCCTGCTCCGCGTGCCCATTCGGCGCTCTTAGTACTGTTCCGCAGCATTGCTGGTGAGCTTCAGGACTGCAGCAGAAACAATGTGTCTTTCTGGAGCACCAGTTTGATTTGTCAACTATTTTATTTGAAAAAGAATGTGGACATAGAGGAGATAAAATGTACATTAATTTTAAGATCTAACCCTCAGACTTCATAGGCTGTCATGCTGAGCTGTTGTCTTAGTCAGCTTCCCAGTCCCTGGGACACAGTACTTGACACCCACAATTCACAGCAGGAGAGGATTCATTTGGGTCACAGTTCAGCGGATTCCGTCCACAGTTGGCTGGCTGCATTGTGGAGCATCATGCCCCAGGATGTGGTGGAGCAAATCATGGGGTCTGCGAGCAGAGGAGGGGAGCAGCACAAAAACACAAGGGACAGGGACTCAGATATAGAACCCAGTGCCGCACCTCCACGAGCACCCAGGCACTGCTACCAGTGTACTCCACCAGCCTCCTGGGTGGCTCCCAGGCCCGCTGAGTTGACACCAGCAAGTTTAACCGTTGTAGTTGGTCTCATCATTTGAAAAGCACTATGGACTTTCACTGTAGATCTTCTGTTTGTGTTTTGATAGTTGCTTGTATGTAGTGATGTTCTTTATTTAAATTAAATTTGTAGTGCTCTTTTAAAGTCTGTCCATCAGCAGACCCTAGAACAGGATTTGTCATTGAAACTTGCATGGCAGGAAAACTTGTTTGGCAGTTGATACATGAAGACAGATCAGGGTCTCACCCCGCTTTATCTGTGCCAGAGACCTTTTTGCTCAGGGCCAATAAGTAGGATTTCTCTGCCCTTTCTGGGAGGCAGTGACACACACACC
The DNA here is from genome assembly GCF_000276665.1 of Chinchilla lanigera. Taxonomy (NCBI): domain Eukaryota; kingdom Metazoa; phylum Chordata; class Mammalia; order Rodentia; family Chinchillidae; genus Chinchilla; species Chinchilla lanigera. The sequence goes on from NW_004955476.1 coordinate 7,225,663, forward strand.
TATTGCCCAGGCCCCAGGGTAGCCAACAGCTGCTGTCCCGCGCACTGTATGACAGCCGCCATCCTTTCCCACAGTAGTGTTTACTATTTCCTACTCATCTTCTTCACGTCTGTTGTGTATGCTTAGCTTGTAAAAGCTTTCTTCAGCCTCAAGAGTTGCCTCATGACCCTGACAGACATGCCTAGAAGTTTTCTTTTTTGCACCCTGACCGTTGTTCCTTAAAGACATTGTGAATGAGAAACACTTAGAAATCCTCGAAATGCAATTTGCCTTCTTGATGTTGATTCACTTACTGGGTGGTGAAGATACATAATTTGTAACATTCAGCACATGATTCTGATCCTCATCCTTAGGGAGACCTTTGGATTAAATCATCTGACCCCTTCAGACCTGGATTGAGGCAGTCATCTAAATACGCTGCTTTAACAATGCCAAACGTTCAAGACTAATCATGTTTAAATTGTGACACTTAAAAATTTCCCAAGAAACTAATGGGTCATTGGGGTGTTCTGGCAGTGTGTGTACATGGTGATTATGCAGAGGTTAGACTCCTTTATGCTAATTTAGAAGGCATAAAGAGTAGAGAGTGATGCCCCTGAGGTTGGGCCCTACCTTATTCTAATGATACACTAAGCTATCTAGAAAATTGGGAAAGAGGGTAGGGTGATGGGCCAATGTTATCAAGTATAAAGAGCAAGACATTAAAAATCATAGAAGGAGCACTTGAAAGGCCATTTTGCAAATACTGTCTGATAATTATTCAGAGAAAACCAGAGTGTACATAAACAAATCTTCCTATCTATGAAACAAAATGTACATTTTACTGGAAAAATTATCCCAGAAGGAAAAATAAAAAAATATTCTACAAGGAATTTTCTTCAAAAATACTGTACTTGTAATACCATTCCTCAAAGTAAAACGTTTCTGTATAAATTAATTATAACTAAATTCCCTGGCTTTGATAGATGTCAATTGTATACTTTATTTGCTTTGTTAGTAGAACATGCTATCATTTTCTTTTGGATATATTTGATTTTTTTGAAATGTTGGTGAATGATGTCATTACAAAAATTTAAAACACATAAACTCTTTTAAACTTTTGGCCGAAATTATAAGATGGTTCTATAAAACTACTTATAATTCTTAGAAATGGAAATGACAGCTGTCAAAAACTATGCCCTGGGAACAACTGTATGTAGTTAAACCTATGGGACGTACATTGTTTGTGCACCACGGAACATATCAGTACACTTTGTATCTGATATGGTTCCCTTAGCACTTTGATTATGTTCAAATATGTGGTGAAAAAAATGTTGTGTTACTTTTTGTTTTCATCTTTGAAAACCTCTTGATACCTTACCAAATCACCACTACGTTTGCAATAAAAATGTGTATTAAATGCTTATAATCTTTTGAATGATGAAGATAATAACAAATATATTTATGACATTATTCATAGGACCCTTACAAAATTCTGTATGTTAGCTCCAGATGTATGTAAAAGATAAATAGCATTACAGAATAGCATGTGTTAAGAGCCAAATGAGTCATCAGTGTAGCTGTATGATTTCTGTTTGCAGAAATCTTTATCACCTATTGGAAAATACAGGCCTTATAGGTGATGAAGGGTTGGGGTAGTGGGTTAGAAGCACAGAGGATGGAAGTATTTTTATGTCAGAAATACATACAGTCATGCACTCAGTGATTGAATATCATAAAAAATGTATGTGAGTTGTTAATAAAATTAACAAAGAAAATTTCCTTATCAAAATTCTTTCTTGTTCATTTTGTAATCCCCTTCACTTCCCTGTGAGAGGCCCTAACATAATGAAACTTTCTTTAGGCCACCTGGAATAACTATGCTTTTATTCCATATTTCTTTTGGTATCAGGTGTCTGTCTACTGAAGATATTAGCCTAAAACTTGAGGCCAGGAGACTCCTTGTATTTTAAAATTGTGGAAAAAAGTACATATTTAGTAAATGGTACTGTGTCCCTCCTCTGAGGCACTGACAAAAGCTCTTCATCGTTGGGCTCCCTCCTTCCTGCTGCAGGTGAAATACCCCATGATTCTGTGCTGCATGGGTCTCACCCGCTCTGTACTAACCTGGCGGTATCATCTTGTGTAGATATGGGATTTGGTCTGCCTGTATGTTGTTAATTTTTGTTATTTCAGTAGGTAACTGTTATTATTTCGTTATTAGAGACATGGCTTTTAGTTTTCTTTTCTTATAATGTCTTTCTTGAATTTTGTTCCTAGTTTTTATTCTCTGGAAGAGTTTTTATAAAACTAGTATTTGTTTGCACAATATGGGACTTACTTAAGCTTATTTTTTTTCTCTGTGGAAGTTCTCATAATTACAGATTTAATTCATCAATGGTTGTAGGACTATTTGTAGTTTTTATTTTTTCTTATGTCAGTTTTAGTAGTCCTAGTTTTCTGAGAATGTTTTTACTTGATTTAAGCTTCAAAGTTACACACAGAAAGTTACCATTCATGCTGTTTTTAATTTCTTGTAAGGTCCAAAATGACATACTGTTTTTCCATCATTTTGCAAATTGTACATTCCCTCTTTTCTTGTTAATGATCCTTACAGTTATTAAATCAGTTTTCTCAGTATTTTCAAAGAATAAACATTTGTGCTTTTTCTTTTTTTTGTTGTATTTTCCTTTTCTATTTGAATAACTTGATTGCTTACACATATGTATATAATTGTCCTTTTTTTAGGTGTTTGATGCTATCTAAATGTATTAAAATGTATAGGTATTGTCAACTTTCTTTTAAAGTACAGTGGTACCTTGGTTCACAAACTTAATTTGTTCTAAAGTTTTGGAAAAGATGGCCACATTTGTGTTTGTGTGGGAAAGATGGCCAAGGTTGTGTTTGTCACCTGATGCAGAATTTGCAGATAAAAACATACTTTTGCCAAATGCTTCTGTTTGTGAACCAAAGTGTTTGCAAATGAAAGCATTCATGAACCAAGGTATCACTGTATATGCATTTAAATATGTGATATTCTCTCTAAGTCTGGTATTAGTGGCATATCACAAGTTCCAATATGTTGCCTTTCAGATTAAATATTTTCAAATTTCCTTTTTTTTTGGATTATTTACCCATAAATTAAGAAGCATATTACTTCATTTTCAAACATTTTTAGACTTTCGAGTTATTTTCCTGATATTCACTTCTAGTTAAATTCTACTGAAGTTAGAAAATACATTCTTTTGCTATCAGACCTTTAAAATTTAGCAACTAAAATATGTTTCATAGTTTGGAGTGTGGGTCTTTTACATGTTTGTTATATCAAACTTGTTAACTATACATTTCAAATCTCTATGTCTGTTTATTTTATATGCAAGAAAGATTTTAAATCTACTGTCTTATACCTGACTGTGCTTCACTTTTATCATTGCTTGCTCACATGCTTTCAGACTGCTGTTAGGTGTAGCTGAGAAGCTCTGATGTGCTATTGCACTATGAGGTGACTGTAGATAATAATAATATACTGTGTACTTCAGAACCTAGGAGAAAAGGTTTTGAATGTTTTGCCATGGAGAAATAATAAATGGGGAAACCACCTGGTTTAAGCACTGAAGTTAATTTTTAAAAAATCTTAAAAAGACCAAAATGATCCATAGGGAATTTAATTGCTTTCTGTAATAAAGTCCAACACTTTTAAAAGAAATACAAAATCTAAACCGGGCATGGTGGTGCACACTTGTAAACCCTCATTCAGAACGTTGAGGCAAGAGGATTGCTGTGATTTTGAGACCAGCCTGGGCTACATAGTGAGTCCAAAGCTAGCCTAAGCACCTAAACTACATAACGAGACCCTGACTCAAAAAAAAAGAAAGAAGAAAGAAAGAAAGGAAGGAAGGAAAGAAAGAAGGAAGGAAGGAAGGAAGGAAGGAAGGAAGGAAGGAAGAAGGAAGGAAGGAAGGAAGGAAAGAAAGAAAGAAATAAAGAAAGAAAGGAGATATAAAATCTAGCATGAGGCAACACAGCATTAAAAATAAGATATCTATGGACCAATCAATTAATTTCTAGACATACAAAAAGTAGGGAAAATATCCATCCATCTGGATGAAGATCCAGAAATGTCAGAAAGGATGGAGTTAATACATTAGTACAAGAAAACATTTTTATAAATATGCTTGAGTATATTTCCAAAATCGAGTATTAAAGGAACACCTGAACAAAAAGGGAATGAAAAGAATATTTTTTTCTGTTAACAAATTCACTCAGGTATGACTCAATCAAATGAGAGGTTTTTTTTATTTTGTTTTGTTTTTCTTTTTGAGACAGGGTCTTGCTATGCAGTTCAGGCTGGCCTTAAGCTCACTTTGTAGCCCAGGAAACTCGCAACAATCCTCCTACATTGTGCCACCATGCCAGGCCCAAATGAGAGATCTTTTAAAAAAAGAACACAATGGAGCTCCTGGAGATAGTAAATGGAATACTTGGAGCAAACATTTCCTGAATGAGATTTACAGCGCTTGAGGTAACAGAGCACCACTGAACATGAAAATATAGTGGGTCCCTCTACTTAAAATGAAGCACTAGGAGAACTAAGACCAGAACTCAAATAAAGAAAGCTTCAGTGGTATTAGGGGCAATACTGGGTCATCTAACATTCTTAAAATGAACCCAGAGAAGGAGGAAAGCGAGGAGGAAGATAAAATATTTGAGAAAACAATGACCAAAAGTTTTTTCAAACGAGATGAGGACTATAAATCTTAAGACTCAAGAAGCTTAAAATGAGCTCCCAACCAATAAAAATAAGTAAAACAATTTAAAGAACAGACTAAACTTCAACAAAACCAATGATAAAGAGAAAGTCTTAAAAAATAGACAAAGAAAAAGATGCACTGGAACCCTCTAGAATTAAAAACGAGCAGAAAGCCCTGGATGTTATATATGCTAACACAGGTAGAGCATCTGAAGGAATGCTGAGACTCCCTTTCTTCTCAATGTGACATCTCCAGCGTATATTTACCTTGTTCACTGTGCTTTCTCTTATTCTAAAAATGCATTTTGAAAGTTTTCCAAGGTAATTTTGTCTTAATATCATTATTCTGCTTTTGAAAATACATACTTAAATCACATTGCAAATGCATGTGTTTGCTTGTGAGTGTGAACACTTCCCTCCGCTGAGGGAGCCAAGGATGAAGGAAAGGTGGAAGCTGAGGAGCTTAGAGATGAGAGGGGCCTACAGGTCCTAAGCAGAGGCCCTGCCCAGGGACCCCCTTCTCCAGCACCCCAATGGTTTCCTCACCTTGGGATGCCAAACTTTAGGGGTTAATTTTCGGTCTCAGCCATAACAGTGTGGTACAGGGGGAGGAGAAATGCAGGGCAACGGTGGTGCCTAAGGGAGCCTGCCGGCATTCCCGAAGTGACGGTGCGCCCTGGAGTGAGTCCTTGCCGTCGCTCTCCGTTCTTCACTGGCAGCACGGTGACAAAATTATGTCCAAGGAAAGAGAAGCAGATTGAAGCAGGGAGAGGTCCCATTCACTGGGCGCCTTCCTATGCCCTGGCATTCTTATCTACATTAATTAATATATACGGAAGCTCAGTGACATTGGAATTGTTCTATTTTCCTCATGCTACATGAGGAATACGAGTCTGGAGTAATTAAATAATTAGGATGTTCACTGTGTGATTTGGCCGGACTTGAACTTCTTGTTGAAGTTTTTCTACCATTCTCAAGCTGGCTCCGAGAGGAAAGCAGTAGTCAGCATGAGATCGAATTCACATATAGGGACATAGGCAAACTTGAACCCAGTCATAAAAGTCCAGCCAATATGGTGAAAGGTTCTATTTAATATGGAGATTGGCTGAAGAAACAGGAAATGTATGGTTGAAAGAAAGAAGCCTTGAGCTTCATGATTATGGAAGGGATGTTTTCAGTTGTAAATAAAAGCAAAATAAACTCAAAATGGTTTCAACACCAAAAGTAATTTATGGACAAATTGGGTTTTCAATGAAGCTGGCTGGACCCAATGTCCTGATTAATCTTTTTCTCTACTTTGCATTCTAAGGTGATATCTGCAAGCCTAATAGCAATAATCAGGGCTGGGTGTTTCTTTCATGACAGAGAAGGTCAAAGAAGTCTATCCCTCCAGTAGCTCGGTGGAATCCTCCAGCGAAGCAGAACTCATAGGGCATAGATGTACAGATAAATGTATGCATGGTACGCTATAGAATAAATGTACCTGTGGTATGTATTCTATATATCTGTATTTTAATTTGTAAAGAAACTTGTCCCTAGGAACTTTCTCATGTGACCATGGGTCAGGTATGTGTGGTATCTGCAGGGGAAGCACACCAGCAGGCTGGAAACTCTCTACTAGAGGTTGATGTTACAGTCTTGAGGGAGAATTTTTTTCTCCTCTGGCAAAATTTAGTTTTGCTCCTATCACCTCTCAATTGATGGGGTAAGGCATACCTACGTTCTTGGTGCTAATGTCCTTTACCTGGAGTCTACTCATTGTAGGTATCAGCCACGGTCAGGGAGTGCCTTCACACGTACATTAGTGCCTGTTTAAGTGACTGGGCGCTGTAGCCTAGCCTTGCTGACTTGTAAACCATCATGATTACGGTCAACCTCTTCCACAGAGTGTGGCAGGAACTTCGAGTTCTCCTTGGAGGAGAGAGATGGGCAACACAGAGGAAGCCAGTGAGTTCCCTTACAAGAGCTAACAGCAGATGTATGACAGGCAGCCATGCGGGTGGTTTTTCCACTCATCTTACATACAGTAGGACTAGGGGCACGTGTTACATGAGATATACCTGTCCGTTAAGAAGAGCTTTCCAGCAAAACTGTAGTCTTTGCTCTGGTTTTGTTTTTGTTTTTGCTTTGTTTTAATTTGGTTTTTATATAGTACTGGGGATTAACTTCACATTAAGCACACACTTTACCACTGACATTGCCTATGCTACATGACTGTGATGTGAGACTGCACTTTAAGGCCCAGTATTATTTGTTTCTTACTGTCTGTAGAAAACAACATAATGCTCAGTGGGGCTCAGGGGACCACAGGGAGGCTCACTTCAGTCTTACATTGAGTACTAGCTGGGATATATCAGGCTTCTCCAGAACAGAGCAATACACAGCAGTTCTCTTCTCAGGTGAGCTGACAGCGAGTCCCTCTCCCCACTGTGCTCTGTGGGTAAGATTTCCCAGCCAAAGACCTTTCTTTCGAAGGATCAGGTGCTCTTTGCACTGGTCACTGACTAACAGTCTCAGTTCCCTGCCAACCTATGGCACTGCTCAAGCAAGCCAGTCACACCCTCCTGTGAACCCCCGAGCCTCTCCCCAGGCTCGATTCTACTGTGGAACCTGCTCCCCGCTCTCCCTGAGTATGTGTTGTGTTTTTCCTGGCGGTGAGGACAGGTGATTGATGAACTCTGAGCAGTCTCACCTGTCCAGTGCTGGCCATGGTGGCATCAGCCAACCCTGTAGCATGAGAATGGGGAACCTTCGAAGCCAAAGAGGTGAAAAGGAGGTGATTCAAACAGTGTTTTCCTCCGGGCCACACGTAGCAGTGATGTTGGGTTGGGAAAGATTCAAAGTTCAGTTGAGTTACTGTGTCAGCAATTTCTTCACTGGCTTCCAAATTCAAGATTTTACTATTTCTAGGTTCCCGGTGCTAATGTTAGTGTTCATATTCTCCAGAAACAAATTGTTTACTTCTCCGTCATTCTCAGCTCCCATCCGTTTGTTTTGTATTTACTTATGTATGATTTTCTTCTCAGCTCGCGCTCAGAAAGCCATGCTTTATTAATCTCTGTGTACCCTTTGTAAGTCCTCCAGAGAGTGCACTCCCTGACACACAGCCGATATTCAGGAAGGATTTAGGGATGAATCCCTAGGTCACTTTCTCCATCAGAATATGAGAAAAAATTTACCAGTGAACTCCAAGTTGCCCTTACACAGCCCATTGGTAGACACATAAGCAAATACCATCCAGGTGAATTCCCCAGCACCGGTGAAATCCAAGCCCACTCACCTTTAGCGGGAAGAGTGAGATCTGGAGAGCACTGCCTGATTCTCTTTTCTCATTCTCCTTCCAAAACGAATGCCGGTTGCCCTAAGGCTTCTGAAGAACCCCTGAAGGCAGCCTCTCACCTTGTGTAGGAAGAGGGATTAGTACCGCTAGGAGGTGATCCTCCAGTCTGCCTGTCTGTGGATTCCGAATGCTCTATTCACTTCTCAGTTCCTGCTAAGAGCTGAAACATTGCTTCTGCCAGGAGTCATTTCACCCCGGTTTCCGCCCTCAGATGCACAGCTGCATAGCACCCTTGTCCAAAGTTATAGGAAAACATGCAGGATGCTAAAACCATTGCACTGGATGTATTTGCCATGCTGTTTTTCTGTGATCTCTGTTTTTTAATTAAATTTATTTAATTGGTACATAAAAAAAGAATTGTACATGTTAATGGGGTAATGTATTTCCATGTATATATATATATATATATTGCATGATATGTAAAACAGGAAAAATGTCTATCTCCTCACACATTTATCTTTTGTTTATGGTGAAAACTTTCAAAATCCTTTCTCCAGCTTTTTTTCCTACATTATTGTTGTAACCTACCATCATGCTAGTGTGCACACCAGAACTTCCTTCATCTCGCTCACTGTAATCCGATGCCCGCAGCTCCTGCACGACTGGCCACCTTCATTGTGTTTGTAGTTTCTCTGAGATGGACCTCTTTAGGTCTCGCATGTGAGTGAGGTCATGTAGTATCATCTCTCTGCAACTGGCTCACTTCCCCTCGCATAGGTTTCTGGTTCCATCCATATTGTCTCACATGACAGGGTTGCATTTGTTTTATGGCTGAGCAGTGTTCTAGCATTATATGTACCACATTTTCTTGATAGGATTTCTGTTTTACTGCTTATTATATTTAATTTTACCTGCTCATTAAAGTAATTATTTTACCAGAACGGCATGTGCTTTTTCCTATGCATACTGGTAGACTTAAGAATTTTGTAAAGAAAAACTGAAAAACCTAATGTGAGAAGAATTTTTCTGATTTATGAATGTTTCATGTACCTTCCCAGTGGTATATGGTAAATGTTTTCCAGTGAGATTTCAGGGACACTGCATCCACCCTGGTGTTTGTGCCCACGCACGTGTAGTTTTCATGTGCACAGAGCTCTGTGTGTGATGGGCACCCAGGCAATGCAAGTTGGTTAAGTCATCTAGTGATAAGATATGCTTCCCTCCCGTGATCGGAGACATTGAGAAGAAATGATGTAACAGCAGTGTTTTCTCCTCCCCTCGGTGTGTTCCCAGTACACAGATACACGCTCTGCTAGGCCTGTTCAGCCAGGCGGAAGCCTTACTCTCGGAGGCTGGAGTGCAGCCGGGGACTTTGGATGGGGTTCTTTTGGATCTCGGGTGTTCCTCCATGCAACTTGACACTCCTGAACGAGGTTTTTCTTTTCGGAAGGACGGTCCCTTGGACATGAGGATGGATGGTGGCAGGTGAGTACTGATAAAGCGTATCTCCTCACAAAAATCAATTTCTCAAAAATGCTCTGAATTTAATTTCCTTTTAAGACTGCAGAATTCCCATCACACACCCACACCTAACACTCCACATACGTAATAAATCAGTTTTGTTTGTACTCATTATAGATTTTAGTATCTCTCTGGCTTTGGAATGCTAAAAGAAAAATAATTACTTTCTTTACACAGAAGAGTGCAAAGGATGACTTCCCTACTGATTGACTTTTCCAATCATGCAAGGTGGGCTTTTGGAGTACTGCCATATGGATAAATACCATGACACTGGAGCATTGATTTGTTTTGTATGTATGCCCAACTACACCCCTCAGGAGGAGCCAAAGGACCTATATTTACTGCATATTCTTTTATAATATGCAAAAAAGGCAAGATGCTAGAGGTCAGCAGTTGTGCATTTTGTCCTGTATCTTATACTCAGTTTGCTTGAGCCTTCCGGAGAGAAACTGCAATTCCTGATACTACATCAAACACAGTACTACATACCTAATAGGACACTGATGGCTTTCAGTGTTAAACCTGTTAGAGCTTTCAGCGGTACAAACAGCTTGCTGCGGCATGTGAAGATGTATTGGACATCTTCTATACCTTCTCTTCATTCCTCCCACCATGGAAAGGCTGCTGTTTGTTCTCCATCATCCAAGCCCCTAACATATTGCATCATAAAGGAGACCACTGTAGGCATAGCTAGGCATCATTCCTTTTCATCTGAATTAATTTTATAAGCTGATTAGTATTGTGTCTGGGCCAGCACTGATCCAGAGCAAAGGCCACTGTGTCTACCCATTTTAGCCTTGTTTTCCTCACTCCTCTCTGCACTCCCACAAGCCGCTGCATCCCATGTAATTACTCAACAGCCTTCCCCCAGGTTGTGATGGCAGGACCTGGGAGCTGGGCCTGACCTGTATCGTTAGATCCCTGCTGTTTCTGAGTCCTCCGCCTTCTTCTGCACACAATGTTGGCCTTCACAGAGTGAGGAATGTCATCATAAAAGAAAATAATAAAAATCCTTTAAAAACCAGTGACTAATAGTAAAGGTCAAAAATATCCTCATGTCTGGAGGTTGAGGTGGTTGTACAGAAAGAATAAAATGTCAAGGAAGTTTCTACTGTTCCTCTGCCTTGCTAAGGAGGCTATCTGCTGAAACACAATGAAGAATTATTCCCAGGTAAAAGTGGCAAATGCCCACATTGTCACTGTAGACTTCTCAGCACATATTCTGTGACTTGGGACTCTGTGGTCCCCTCCAAGAATTTGAACATAAGCCTTCCCAGAGTGTTAAACTCCTGCCCATCAGGGTCAAATGGGTGAAATTCAGAGTGGAGCCAACTGATCTTAGCAGGATGAGTGGCTTCCAGGTAGACAGCCTAAAGTGGAGCCTAATGAGAGACGTGCACAGATCTGAAGAAGATGTGTGGCGTTCAGAAAGAAGAGTTGACTCGCTTGAATTCCTAGAAAAAAGTGAAGTCCGAAATGTAAACGTGTGCGATGCTAACCCAAATGATGTTAGGAGGGAGGGAGTCCATGGCAAGACGCGTGGCTTGTCAGTCCCTGGGGGAACACACGCCTGGGGTGGAGTCGGACATCAGGGGCTCTCATAGCCCATTGCCGCTGGGCACTGGTGTCCTGAAAGGAATTTATTCCATGCTCATCCTGGTCTGAACAACAATTTTAGGTTGCAGTGAAGTGCCTCAAGCAGAAAGGGATTCACAGCTCGGGGGACTTGACTGTGCTCCCAGCAGAAGTTCCACTCTCCCTGGAGCATAGCAGTTGATGCTTTGTCAAGATATATTCTCTGGTGAGTTTTCACTTACAGTGAAACCTGGCTCACATCTCTTACCTGTGTGGGGCGGAGCTACTCATCTGGATCTTGGCTCTTCCCCATATGAGTTCCCGTTCCAAAGTGGCTTGCCCACTGCCGTCCTTCCAGACTGATGTCCTTTCTGCCCTGCAGCCTGTGCAAACTTCTACACTGCTCTTCAGTAATAATAACATTATTAGTATTAATAGTAATAATAATGACAGTACTGCTTTCCACTTGATCAAAATGTTGTTTTAATTTTCTTGTTTAAAAGTAGAAAGTTATAATGGAAAAACTGCGGAGGACATCCATACCATCTTACATTTGCTTTGGCGTGCTGGAGTGTAGATTTGTTATCGTTGGTTAGCAAGGTTCATTCCAATGCTCAGTGGTTTGTGCAGTTCAATTCTCAGATAGATGAGGCTGACCAAAGATTTTGTCATTGAAGACAAGAGTGATCACTGGGAAATATGTGAGGACAATGGGCTTTATTGAGCATTTTGTGTGTGTCAGGCATCACACTGTATTTACAGTGGTATGCACCGCTGCTTCTCCCAGCGGTTCTGTGGGTGAGCATTTCTGCTTTGAGTAGTTTAAAGATTGAGGGTTTGATGGTTTAAAAGCTTTCCCAGTATCGCCAAGGCTGGCATGCTAACCTAGATCAGTCTGACTCTATAAAGAACAGAGCCTCATCTTGAAAGCTGAAGAAGCAAAGACCCTTAGATGGAAACTGGGGCTGCTTTTCAGAGACACTGAGTGGTGACCTCATATGTAAGATTTTGGTGAGAGAGAGAGGGAGGGATAGAAGAAGCAGAGAGAGAGAGAGAGAGAGAGAGAGAGAGAGAGAGAGAGAGAGAGACTTTTCACTGAAGGCACTAGATTAGCGTGTTAGAAGGTATAGTTTCCTGTTTTCCTTGGGCAGCCCTACTCCCGATTTGACCCTCAGATCTTAGAGGTGCTGCATCTTTGTTACTTACAAGTCGCTGCACTGATTGGTACCAGCAACCAACCCAGTCTATCAGTGTAAGAGCAGTAATTGTACTGCCATCACGACTGCCTAATGAGTGACGTGCGCTTGGTTCATCAGTTGGCATTCTTGGGCTCATTTCTCTAAAGTGCACTGGAATAGTATGATAGTGTGAATGCTATTCTCTGCTGTAATTTATTTGATATGGCCAGAGTTTGGGATTCTTTTTATTCTCTATCTGAGATTATATTTAGGCTGTTCATATTTTATGTTTATTTTCAGTTTAATCCATGGTGACCTTTGCCATAGGTGATTGAGCTAGTATTGCTAAGTCTGATATAAGATACATTATTGCCATTAAAATTATTCCAATTTTTGTGAGCGCAAACTGACTGGTATTTTCTTGTATTGACTGGTATTTTCTTGTATTGACTTGTATTGAATACACTGACTTGTATTTTGTTGTATTTCTCCCTTCAATTTGTGTTTCCACAGGTAGTTACTTTACTGCCACAGATTCAGTTTAAGTTCCTAAGGCCTAGGTTTGTTCGTCTTATATCTTCCATAGTTTAAAAAAAATCATGCAATAATTTAATTTTGAATAACCTAAATCCAAACTATGTCCATTATTTTAACTTGAAGGAAATCTGCAGGAGTAATAATGACCTCTGTGTGAATTAAAGGTTGGTAAAACATTCTAACTGCCCATGGCCTTGACCTTGATGAATGTTCCAAACAGTTGCTCATGCCATGCTCTGAGTATTTGAAATGGAAAATCTTTCTCTCTCATTTGTGTAGAACCTCAGCATTTTGCTTGAAAAACCGCAGCAGCCTTCCCAGCCTGTTGTGTATGCCTCTCTCTCAGGACTCTGAAGTTTCAGCTCTTGTCAATGGAAACTGACGTCAGTGAGCTAATTGGCTGTCCCTGTGCGTAGGTACCCTGACATGCCCACTGCGGCTGATGTTGTGAACGCCTTAGATCAACAGGCACTCGCCTCCATCCTGAGAAGATACGGGGAAGAGAAGCATGCCAGGAAAATCGCATTAGCGATTGGTCAAGCACGGGCCATATACCCCATCACCAGAACCCAGCAGCTTGCCAGCATTGTAGCAGGTACCCTCATTACTTCTGAACACTGTCTGAACAAAAATATAAATATATGAACACAAAATGTGTGTATATGAGCATATATATATATATTTATCCCTTGACTCCCAGAGGGATTCATTTGTACCTGAAAAATCATGCAGGGTAGAGCCTTGTGTAGCCTCTAATGTCAGGTTTCTTCTGGTTTTGCAGGCTTCTCCCCTCCAACACCCCTTTCCCACACACAACTTTTAAAAAATGTATCTTGTAGTTTGCTGATTATTCTAATAATAGAATTTTCTTACCTGGGGAATTTACCCTTTGTATCTACCAAGGTGAAAGATAGAATGACAGGAGTAAAAGAAGCTCTCGCCCCTCCAGCATGGCAGATCAGCAGGCTGTAGAAGGGTTGGCATCACCCCTCTTAGTTTTCACATTTCTGCATTTTAATATTTTGGGCAAAAGGAGAATTGCATTGCCCAACTGCTAAAATAAAACCCAGTGACTCATGCATCTATTCTAAACAAGCAGCTCACAAAGGGTATGTGATGTATAGGTTATTCCACTTTGTGAATGCTAACTAAGTCAGCCTGAGGGGTTTATTGGAGCATTTCATCTCTTCTGCTGTTCACCACTGTAAACCTCTTGAACCTCAGTCTAGCAAGAAGGCGCTTTATTATAGCCTTTCTGTTTGAAGCCAGAGTTGTTTCACAGCTGTGTTCCGTGATGAAAGTTTCTTAGGGAAAAGTATAACTTCTGCAGCTATTTAACAGAGTGTCAATACTAACTTGTTCATCTTGTTGGGCTGTCTGCAACCCTGTATTATTTGTATTAACCAAAAAGTGTGCTAAGGTTTCTTTTCAATAGTTCCCGTTAAGTTACCTAAATAGAGAAGTAAAAATAAGGAATATTTGTGTAGAATTTATAAAAGAACCTGATATTGGTTGCCCACAGATGGAGGAATATACATTATAAATGTATTTAGGTCATTAAAAGCAAGAGTTTATATAGCAGTTGTTTATGGGGTAATTAGGTGATGCTGTATTCTTCTTCAGCTCATCACATATAAAGAATTGACTAAGCCTTTCACCTTTTCAGCTGTGTGCCACACAGCCCTTCCAGCTCAGCACTGGTATTCCTGTAATTCTTAGGGAGTATGTGTGTGCAAAACATTACATGGCATTGTTTCCCCAAAATAGTTTATTCTTTTGTATTGACATTAAATTCACCTTTTATCTTGGGTACCTTTTTTTCCTTCTCATTCCTTATTCACTAACATGACTGCACCTTATCATTTCTGTCATTTTTTTTTACAAGTAACTAGGTATGTTTTTCTCTGTTTCCCACAGTAGGAAGAGAAGCAGTGAGAAGTCACATTATTTTATTCGTAAGAATCCTATTCTTTCTGGTGCTGAAAATGAGGGTAAGGCGGCCACGAGTGCCCAGACTGTCCAACCCCATCCTGGCTCATCCCCAAGGGAGCCAAGGTTCAGGGGGCCATGGGCTGCTCACCACCAAAGCCAGCTCAGAGCACAGCCAGGACTACCCAGAACTTAGAAGCCCAGGAATCTGACGCACGGTTGGGCACCTGCCTTTAAGAAGTTAACTTTTCTGCCTCAGGACCCTAATCAGTAAACTTGAGGAAATAACACTGTGATGTTACATAAAAATGATATGAAGGGGTACCCTAGGAACATTTTAACTAGTTTCAGAAATGATGTATAAGGCATATTAGTGCTATGACAAATGATACAATAAACAAGAGAATATTCATCTATGGGTAAGTAAAACCCCATTTTAGTAAATGCTATCAAAAACATTGGCTTCTCTATGCATCTATTTTCATGTCTTTAATATAAATCCATAATAATGCAACTTTTTTGATGATATGATTTTTTTGAAAAAGGAAAGCAGAAAATAATATTTTCTCTTCGCTGTCATTTACGAAAAATATTTTGAGGGAGGGTGCTGTGTACTAATAAGCACTAGAGGCATATTGAATGCAAATCAGATACAACATCGGCGTTTACACTGTTTACAGATTAATAGATTGTGCAGTCAAGTCACTGAATAGAAGCAGGTTACACAGCTACTTTCAGAAAAATCTTTTCTTTTGTTTCATCTGGAGTTACGATTCTGTGGATAAGGGAAGCTCTGACAGAATCAGAGAATTATGGAGCCTACACAGATGCATGTTTACATCATGTATGCTTGGGTGCTAATGGCGGTTCCATGAACGGAAGGGCACCTACAACACTGTCCTGTGATCTCCGCTTACAACTTTATCGAAATGAAGTAAGACTTTAAAGGCACTTGCAAAGCAATCTGAATGAGGATATTTTTAGATTTTCATGACTTCTGTTCCGGCTTTTGTAACTGCCTCACCCACACTTAATTTGCATTTTTTTCAAAGTACTTGCCTCTATCAGTAGTTTCCAAAGTTTCCAACTTACTGTCCCCAGCAACAGCAGCTTTCTTTCCTACGTTCAGATTTCATCCGTTTGTGTAATGTTCCATTTGATTGCGTTGTGGCAGTAGGAAGTGCTGGGTCTGTAAACACTCAGCACTTTGGGTGGGGGAGGGCCGCACATTCACACGACAGAGTGCTCCCCTCCCGCCCCAAAGCTCCTCTGCAGGGGATAGGGCAGGCCTGCCAGCCGCATCACATGCAAACCTGCTAGAGTGACTCTGGGAAGGAAAGGCGGGCACAGGGAGATGATCCTGCCTTAGTTTCCTGGGGCTGCTATTAAAAGTGCCTCCACTTGGCTCACAGCAGCAGAAACATATTCTTTCAGCAGGACTCTAGAGGGGAACCCTGTCTTGAAACTCTTCTTGTCTGGTGCTTGCAGGCAATCTCTGTTACTCCTTGGCTTGTGGATGTTACCATCTCTGCCTCCATGGTCACGCAGCATTCTCGCCATGCCCTCTCTTTGGATCCTAATTTCTTTCTTCTTCTTCATCTTGTTCTTCTTTTTGTTCTTCTTGTTCTCCTCCTCCTCCTCCTCTCCTTCTTCATCTTCTTCTTCTTCTCCTCCTCCTCCTCTTCCTCTTCCTCCTCCTCCTTCTTCTTCTTCTTCCTCTTCCTCTTCCCCTTCTCCTTCTTCTCCTCCTCTTCCCCTTCCCCTTCCTCTTCCTCTTCCCCTTTCTCTTCCTTTTCCCTTCCCTTTCCTCTTCTCCCCTTTCTCCTCCCCCTCCCTTTCCCCTTCCTCCTCCCTCTCCCCTCCTCCTCCTCTTCCTCCTTCTTTCTTCTCCTTCCTCCCTCTCCTCTTCCTCCTCCTCCTCCTTCTCCTTCTTCTCCTTTTCCTTCTTCAGACCACTGCTGATAAGGGATGCACCTGGTATGCCCTCATTTTAACTTCATGACATATATGAAGATCCCTGTTTACAAGTCAGGTCACATTTACAGACAGTGGATAGACATGAGTTACCAGGCAGAATCTTCCTGAGGTTAGGATTCAGTCCTATAGCATTACTGATTGACCCAGTAAAATCCCTACACGATATGATTATTTAACAGAGTGTATTTGAGCAAGCTATAATATGTAGGGACAGTATTTAAATGTCTTCTGGTTCTGAGAAATTCATATTAATGTGTTCAAGACTATCAAGCACTCTACCATAGTTCCTGGCATGTATTAAAATTCAGATAGATAGATAGAGAGATAGATAGATAGATAGATAGATAGATAGATATAGATCTGTTACTTCCTTTGCTTTCCAGAACCTGATAATCCAATAGTGCAAGGAAGACCAGCCACCACACTTGAAATCATAATATTCTCAGCAAAGCTGTAAGCTGCATGATTATGCTGTAATGTGTAAACCCTAAAGCCTATTGTCTTTTGCTACTATAAATTATTGCAGTTCTAGTGCTATTCCAAATTATGGGAATTTCAAAAGACAGATCTGAGGCTCTAAGTTGGAATACAACACTTGTAGTCACTGTGAATTACCTTGTAATGATCAAAGCAGGAATTTCATAAGCAATGTAATTCCAAAACAGCCAGAAAACTTTACTCTTCATCCTACCACACATGTTATACATACACTACTGAGAAAAAGTAGCAGAAGTTTTATATGAATATTTAACATTTATACAGTATTGTGTATAGTATTTCCACCAAAAGTCATTTATAAATAACAAATCACATTTCATTTATCATAATTTTCATTCTACTCCTGTTAGAGCTGAAGAGTCCATGTCATGAAATCAGTTGAAAATCACCTGAAAGATGCATTTGATGCAGAATTGCACCCCTTTCTCCCTGAGCTCCGTTCCACGGGCTTTGACTTTCATATCCTTGTACCCTGTCTGCCCACGAAGAGCCTCTGGCACGCCACGCCGAGGCTGCTGCAGTCTTTCCAGATGCTGTGGTCACCCCCTGCAGGCCTTGGTGTACTCTTCCTGCTCCTTCTGGCGTGGCCCCACCCTGCCCGCCACCCTTTTTTCTGACTCAGCTCAGCTCATCCTTTAGCGCTTGGTTGAAATGTCGCTTCCCCCAGGCTGACCTCGAGGAGTTGAGACACCTTCCTATGTGCTGCATCGCGCGCGCTCCCTTGCTGCAGCTCCTCGTGTGCGGTGTGCTCCTGCTGGCCTCTGCTTGACTTTTCCCAGTCCTGTGTGCTCTGACACAGACGCCAGGAGCTGTGTGTGTCTACATCTGAAATGTGACCACTTCACATTTGTAAAACACAAACGTAAAATATACACCCGATTTTAAATACTTAGTTTTTAAAAATTTTAAGTGTAGCAGTAATTTTTAACTTCATTGTATATAATATAATATAATATGTATATGAAGTTGTTGCAGTATTAGCAATAACTTTACCTGTTTTTAATGTGTGGTTCTCTCGAAACGTTTCAAGTGAACCCTCCTGATCACACTGTAGGGATATTTTCTTGGCCAACACACTCCTGACTATAAGCACCACGAGGACCCCCTGGGACTTTGCTTTTCAGCACTGCCTCCTAGCGCTTAGTCTAGTGTTGTTACCTACACCGTTAGTGAAGTGCACTTTAGAACAGGAAGGCTCTGCCTGTGTAAGGCTTGCATTCAGATATATAGCATCACTATACTAAAAAGTTATGTTTAGTCACATAGGCCATAAGAAACAAGTCTTCCTCATACAGATCTGCCTCATGATATCAATGCTAACATACCCTAAAAAAATAGAAAAAAGCACTTTGTCTTGCAGTATTTTTATTTATTCATCTTTACATTGCAGTGATGTGTGTTCCCATCTTATTGTGTAGGAATGCTGTGAAAAATAGAGCAGTCTGATAAAATACTAATTATAAAAGTCTTTAGTAATTGCAAGTGATACATGTAAAATTTCTCAAATTGTTTAGGAGAAAGAAATTTCACACATTTGCTTTAGAAAAAAAGGCTATGCTTTGGATTTTACAGAAGTAATATATGTTTGATTTGTGTAGTCTTAAAAATGACATAGATCCCAGACATCCCTTGAATAAAAAATCTGAGTACTTTCCTCAGAGGCCAGCTGCAGCTTCGCTCTATTCTACTGTCCTCTCCAATCTGTGAAAAATCAACTAATAAATGCTACTGTACTTTAATGAAAAGATCTTAGTTCCAATCCTCGTTGTACAACTTCTTTTTGAACAAACCAGGATGGTTCTAGAACAGCTATCTTTCTTATTTTGAAATGGAGGTGAATAATAGTTATAATAATGATTACTATTATCTTCATTTAGCAAGCACAGCTATTGTATTCTAATTATGTTTTACTTAAACTAGTATTGAAATTCACTTGCAGCCTCAGAACTTATGCAAAAATCAAAGAAGCACACAATCACTTTTCAGACCAATGAGATTTGTATTAACTTCACAGATTAGATAACTGATCCATCCATAGTCAACACTGACAGAAGGCTCATAATATCATTTGAGTGGAAAAAGAAGAGACCAAAGCTTGCTTCTCAGATGTTTGTGCTTCATGTTGATGAAATGTGTAGATTTATTCTCTGACTGGACCTTTTACGTAACCTTTGTTCTGACTCACGAACTGGGTACATGGCCAGACCTTAATGAATGCTTGTTGAACAAATAAATCAATACAATGATGTCTACATTTCTAGCCAAAGTAAGATGAAAATTCAGGGGTGAAAAAGAATAAAAATGGCTAGGCATTCCTGGGAATCAATTGTGCTCTGCCCTTCTCACTGAAGGGAGGAGGACAGCTAGACATCAAAGTCCTCAGGATAAATTAAAGCAGCTGAGGAAGATGTGAGACTCCTCAGGACATGGAAGAAAATCATTCTCAAATTATAAAATCATTCTCAAATCCTGTTCCTGGCCCGCTATTTATTTGGTCTGTGAACCTGAGTAAATTGCTTGTCTCCTCTGGTCTTCATCGACGAGGAGGACTCACAAGTCCTTGCTGGATGAGATGGGAGATGGGGGCGCTGTCTGTGACGTGTGAGCACAGTGCGCGTGCGCGTCGGTCCCTCACCTCCCACCCAGAGCCAGGGTCATCGAGAGAGCAAAAAGTGCACCCCACAGAGCCTCTTGAGTGTTGTCTTCCATACCTGGTGACCTGTGAGAAGTTTATTACCTCAGCCCAAACTGTTCTTTGGGGTGACACGACTGTTAGTAGTGTATGACTACCTCGTTCGGTACCAGGACATGTAAGGTAGATCTTTACATAGAGATAAATTTACTTAAGTGGCACGAAGTTACTGTATTAATATCCTATATAATCAACACAACTAAAAAAATTAAAATGATGATTTAAATTGATGACTCTTGGCCTCAACTTGTATGTGAAATTATGATCTTTTTCTAGAAAAAGTTTTGTTAATGCAGTGAAAGAACTTCAAAATAAGGAAATAAATAAAGCTAAGCATTTATTAAAGTGTAGTCATTAGCACCAATATTAGTGGGAACATAAACTTTTTTCTGAAGTTAATCAAGCTAATTTGCTGTGACTTTATTGTTTAATAACCTCATGTTGCTGCTCCCCACACTCTTCCTCCCAAATACTCTTTCTACTGTTCAAAAATAAACGGGAAGGTGTCACCATGTTCAGTTATGACTCAAGTGCAGAATGCGGTGGTCCCACCTGCAGCTGAGACCAGATGGCACGGCAGGGAACTGAGCCTGTTGTTGCTACCGCCTGTGATTGGTAACACACTTCTGTCATTTAACATGTCTTGAGTTTAACTGTGATAGTCTGTGTAAGAAGTCCAGTTTAGAAGAAAACGAAATGGGGTGAGGGGATAGACTTGAAAATCTTTTTTTCTTCTTAAAAAATCTAGCTAGTCTTAGTTTGTACTACCAGGGGAGGATCAGAGAATGTTCCAATACCAACTGACCAACTCCCAACCCTAGTTTATTGATGATGATGAGCATAAGTAATGCTAACACTTACTAAGCAAGTAGTATCCAAAGTTGTTTTCATAAATTAACTCACTTAATCCTCACAACTTCCCATGAAGCAGGTACTGTTTTTGTCTCCAACTTCCATGAGGAAACGGAAGCATAAGGCGGTTAGGAACTTTACCTTTTGTGCTGTGGGTGGAACCCTGAGCCCTGAGCTCTTCACTGTAGTACTGCACCAGCTCCGTCATGATTGAAGGACAGCACGCACTCCTGCTGGAGAATGCAGATAGCTCAGGCTTCAAGAATCTCACATAAGCATATGGGAGACAGTTGAATAAGCTGTTCTGTCCTGGCAAATGCTGTATAGGATCGAGTCATGAACACAAAGATACGAGAACCTGAAAGAAAGGAGCAGCTGACTTCAGTGTAGCGAGAGAGAAAGCTTTAGTAAGGAGAAGAGTCTGGTACAAGTTATAAAAGAGGAAACCTTTAGGACTTTAGGAACAGAAATGATGCCTGTTTACGTGAGAGTTCTTGGCACCCAGTAGAAACTTACTAATTGCAGAAATAAAAGGCTGAATGAAGAAATAAATGAAATGTGTAGGGTTTCAGAGGGCTGAGGGGAAAAGAAAAGCAACCTAGGGTCCAGCCTAGACTTAATATGGTTCCAAATCCCTGGAATTCCCCATATTTTACAATACTCTACCCTAAATGTGACCTGGAGCTGGGTCTGATTCTTAGAATAGTAATTTAGTCTAACCAAATTCTCTAGATTTTCCTGATTCTGGCTGCATTTCAGACTACTTCTAGGGAACAAGAGAAAGGAAAATGCACTCTTTACCTCATTATTTCATTTCTTGTTATTTTATATTTTTCATACTTCTGCAAGTGAAAATTAAATTTGTCTCTTAAGCATTGTATGTTCAGCACATTAGCAGTTTACACGGTGATTTTTTTTTTATTTTTTTATTTTGGTAAAGATGCATCTCACTGACCAGGTCATTTTGTCCTTTTCTTTGTTGGTTAAGAACTAGTTCTTACAGCTAATGATTCAGAAGCCTTAAGATGTTGGAGAGAGATATTTATATGAGCTCTCCATTTATAAATCTTGTAGAAGAGACACATTTATATGTCAGTTGTGCTACCATCTTGTTTGGGAGTTTTACGTGATTTAATTCTTGTCCAGATGATCAGTATAATAGTACATCCTCCTTACCTCGGCCTACCAAACTATTTAGAAGATTCACAATATGCAGCACCATCGTAAAGACAGTATTATCACACAACAGCTGATATATATTATCCATTATGTTCTATATAATATATATTACATAACATTGAGAATGTTCTTTTAAAACAATCACAAGCTTTCATTCTCAAAGCTTAAAATATTCAAATCATTCCAAAACAGTGTCCAAGAAAGACAATTCTAAATGGTCACAGGTTTGCAAAGATGAGAGATTGTATTTCTAGGGCTGCAAAGGAGATTAGTGGGTAAAGAATATTTTGATGTCCAAACGTTAATTGAACTAAAAGTTAATAGTGCTACTTAGTTGCACACTGTTGAGTTTTTTTCTTTTGTGAGTGAATTTGAGAAATTATGGACTATCTGGAAAAGATATTGCTTAGAATACATAAAATAAGAATCTATGTTAACTTTTTAAACATCCACAACTTTCTCTTGTTTATCTCTTTTGTAAAGAATATCACAATTTCAGGATTTCTCAAACAATTTAATTTGTCTTGTAATCTTTATTAATTTTTTACTATCATAGAATGACTTCCTCCATATTATGCAATGGAGAATGATTTCCTTTTACATTTGTGTGACTGTGTGTGAATATGCAGTAGCACACCGCAAGCAATAGAAAACATTTGCCAACTTCTACATTTTTAAATGTATAACTATATATTTGATGGCTTTTTTATCATTTGGGCTATACACTACATGAGGGCAAAATATGTCTTCATTGCTACCTTCTCAAGAGCTAATGCAGTATCCGTCACAAAAACGTGGCACTTGAGTAGCTTTTCTGAACTTGTAAAGGGTAATTCAGGTTCAACACATCATCTAATACTGGGTTAGCCTCCTATATTCTCAATTTCCTCATTAGCAGAGCAGGGAATTTGACCTAATAATGAGATGAGACACCTATTTTATGCATGTATTATGTATCCATTTAATCATCAAGCATTTATTGAAAGTTCACCTTGTACTAGCACTAATGAAGGCAAATCATGATTAAGATAGTTTCTAGAAATTGACAAAAAAAGTTATCTTTCCTAGTTAAGCAACAGGTTTTACAGTTAGTGCTTAGTTGGATATTATCAGCATGTTTACTGGGTTTCTTTAGGTTAGATATCCTCCCTTCTGGGATTAGTTTCCTTTTTCACCCAAGAACATATTTTAGAATGTTCTCAGTGAGGATCTATAAACGATATACACTGTCACACTCTGTAAAAATTTATCTTTATTTAGCCCTCCCTTTGAATGACCGTTCAGTTGGGTATAGAATTGACAGGTCTATGATTATTTTCAGTCAGTAGTTTGAAGCTATTCCATTATTCTTTGATATCTAATATAGCTAATGAATAACCTATCAGTATTTTATAATTAATCTGTTTCTCTGGTTACCTTTAAGATTTTCCTGTCATTGATGGTTAGTTGTGATATGCATGGCTGTGACTCTTTATTGGTCCTTAATGAAACAGAATAAGCTTCTTTAATCTTTATTTATTCCTGGAAATGTCAGACATTATTTCTGGCCATATTTACTTTCTTCCATTCTCTCTATTATTGTACAGAGCTATCTACCATGTTTCTTGTATTTCCAAAGCTTTGTTATCTCTCTGTTAACCATCTATCAAAGATCTTGTTTGACTGTTTTTCTTATGATCTATCTAATCTGGGTTTTTTAGCTCATTTGCTGAATTTTTAAATTCACTAGTCATTCCATTAAGTTTTAAATCTTTTGTTTATTATATTTCATTATAGTCTCTCCTGATGATTTTAAGTCTTAATTCATTTCTTTTTTATTTTAAAGAGTAAAAGAAGGATAACATAGTAAT
>NW_004955476.1:7250005-7272466 GCF_000276665.1 Chinchilla lanigera
AGGCTGTTTTCTTTTTCCTCTATAGCCATGATTACCCGGGGCTCCTCCATGGAGATGACAGTCTGGCCAGAGAGAGACGGCAGAGTATGCCCCAGGCTCTTAATTCATTTTAGATATAAAATATAAATATACATATACATGTAATAAATTTAAAATTTTATATTTTCATAAATATAAAAATACATATAATTAATTTTATATTCAAGCTCTTATGTTCTGTTACCTCCATTTCTTCCTGTTTATTTCATATGTTTTGTGTTTGTGTTTGTGCATGTGTGAGCAAACGTATGTGTGCATGTGTATACTGAGCACCTCTGCAGTGAGTTTGCACTGATCCGCTTTGAGGTCCTCCTGCATGTGGTGTTTCTTCTTTATCCTGCCTAATTACCTTCTGGTCAAACAAAAAGTGTCAAATAAGCTCCAGTAGGTTGCAAAAGTTAAACAAATACACATTTTGGCAAATTTAAGCAGTAAAGGATAATTATAAGCTGTAAATAATAAGAAGAGTCTCTGATCGGTCTCTGATTTTTATCCACATGTGGATAAAAAGACATTGATCTCAGCTGCACAGCCAAGTCTCTGAGAGACTAGAAGGCAACTCAGGGGTTGTTCTGGGTGTTATGCAGCGTAGCCACCGGAATATTGCTTCGCAGGCTCGACAGTAGACATGTTTGGTTTTCTCATCTAGTAAATTCTTCCGATTGTGATCTGGTTTGGCTACCCATTGTCTCTAACTTTTACAACTAACACCTTTGTAGGGTTGCTATTTTTTTCCTGTGTAGATGTTTTTACAGCCTCATAGCTTCCTGTGTGCTTCAGTTTCTGCTTCTTTTATCCATTGTGTCTGTCTCCTCTCCACTTTTCTTTTGTAAGCCGGCTCCCTCCTCCCCACCGGGGTTTCAAACTAAAGGATCTAACTTGTGCTGCAGTTAACCTTGACTTTTCCTTGTTTGGCAGAATTACATCTGCCCTGTTTAGGTGGCTGCTGTTAGATCAGAGGATGGCGAATATGCATAACAATAGCATCAGGACCAAAGCTGAAGGGCTGCCTGACACAGCTCCACTAATATGACAGATTCCTCCCCAGGGCTGCAGTAATTATTTAAGGAATACTTCAAACAAGAAGTAGCTCTTAAAATTGACCATACCTATGTCATAAGTTTTTTTTCCTCCTTTAAATTAGTTCACCTACCTTATAGGAAAAAATTAAGTTACCTTATAAAAATTAGATTGACTCTATAATTCTGGTCTTTTTAGTAATTTTGTTGAGAGTTTGTGACAGCCTAGTATGTCACCAAAGCATGATAAAATTTAGTTTCCAAAGACTCTCAAGAAAACCAGCTTTCCTTCCATCTGTCCACGAAACATAAGGCTGCACTGGGGCTGGGGATTTAGCTCAGCGGCAAAGCGCCTGCCTGGCAAGTGCAAGGTCGTGAGTTCGGTTTCCGGTACCGGAGAAAAACAAAAACAAACAAACAAACAAAAAAAATTGCTTTAAAAAATTGCTTTAATAAGGCTGCACTGAAACTTCTCCTCTTGCTAGTGTTTCCCTTCATAGGTTCATCAGATAGATAGACAGACAGACAGACAGACAGGGACTTAACCAGTAGCTGATCTTGGCCCAAACCATGTCTCCTTCCATGTGCTCAGAATCAGGAAAGCTGATGATGTAACTCTTAGTCTGGCTGAAGGCCTGAGAACCTGGAGTCCCCTGGTGTTATGTCCCGGAACTTCCAGTGTTTAAGGGAAGAGTACTCTCCCAGCTCCAGACGAGAGTAAGGAAATCCCCTGTCCTCACCTTTTTAAAATTCCACCTGCGTCCACCACTGAGCAGGTAGTATCCACTCACATTGTGGGTGGATCTCTTCCACTCAACTCCCGTGCCAGTCTTCCCTGGACACGTTCTCACTCACCCAGGGGCCAGGCTTTCATTCTCCAGATATTCCACCGTCTGGTCAAGGTGCCATCTAGCGCTCGACATCACGAGACCTTCCCTGCTGTTTTCATGAGCAGGTCCCATCCTTGCTCCGTCTGTGTGAATCTGGTTAGTGCGCGCTCCCTTGGCCCTCTGTCAGTGTTCTCTTTTGAACATGCTTTCTATTCTTTACCCCATCAAGCAGGAGTGTTTCCCAAACCCTGTTATTCTGCTTCCCTTTCGATTATAAATTCTGTCTGTAAATCATTTCTCTCTTTTCTCATTTTACTGCATGTGTCCAAAAGTAGAAAGAACCATTTATTACTTTAAATACTTTGCTGCTTTTGTGTTTCTCCTATCAGATATCTTAGTTTGTTACTTCAGCTCTGACTTCTTCAATGTCCTACCATATGGGCACAATTCTGCCAGCTTCTTTGCACCTGTCATAGCAGGTAACAGGGGCGGGTTTGCCCCAGTGTCCAGTACTTAGTGCTAGTATCGTGTCACCCAGGAGGACACAGCACTCACGGTCATCACCTCCTCAACCCTTCAACCACTCACTTTCAGCCCTGCTGTGCTGGGGATGAGGTTTCTAACCCAGGAAGTGGAGGTCACGTTCAGACAGTAGTGTCTCTCTCTCTCAAATGCCTCAGCACCTTTACCTTACAGCCAAGGTTCCTATCTGTGCTTTCTGTTGTATCGCTGAGTCATGAGTGAAGATACTAGCTTTGGCATTATGCACAAACCTGTGTTCTAACCGCAGCCCTATTACTGACTAGCTGTGAAAGCTTAAACACAGCCTCCCTCAGCTTAACCTTTCTGAACCAGAGAAGATAGTTCCTAATAATAACAGTGACCTGATTACTAGTGATTACTGTGATGATGATTAGAAATGACCCTTAAAACTGTGAAGCCTTGTGCTGGGCACATGATAGGTACTTGACAAAAGGAAATTGATATGAAGAATTCACCTTTCCTAATTATTAATAAAATCTTTACAAACATATGTAAAAGGTAATTTAAAATTACGATCATAGATATCATAAGTTCTTAACCAACAAGGTCATGAACTCATGATTAATTAATGACTAATGATTCAGTAACTAAAATTCATGACCACAGAGAACTGCAGGATCTTTTTCTATATAAAATACCTACATCACTTCTAATTCACACGGAATTACTAAGAAATTTATGAGAAAACTTTTAAAACCTGTAACACCATTCAGCCACCATAATACAAATATAATTTTGCATATTTATCTCTTTATTTGTTGTCACATTATTTGAGTTGGAATGATTAAATGTATATACTGTTGACTTTTCCACTTACTATTTCATCATATTGCTTAATTTTCTGCCAGTATACCCAGTATTAGTAATAGGTACCATAATTTATTTATTTCCTTATTGTTAGATATTTGGCTTTCTTCCCAATTGGACTATTATTAAAATCCTTATAATAAATAAGTTAATCATATTTAAGGAATTTTGGGGGGCTCAGTCCTCTAAGTGAGATTAATAGCATGAGTATGGCTTTTAGCTCTTGAAGCAAGGCGTTTCAAAGTGGATACCCATCCTTCTAGAAGCCAAAAGCCTTCACTGGACATTATCCAAAGTGCTATTCCTAGAGCAATTTAGTGGGATAGAGCAGGCTGAAAAATACAAGGTGAGGGGAGCAGTCCGGTAGACTTGGATGTGAGGGAAGAACATATTTATAATTCATGTTAATTAAAATCCACATGCTATTGGCCCTTAGAGAGGTTTATCATCTAATCTTTAATTCAGTCTGATAATCTGTCTTTCAGTAAGCTTGCTGTGATAAGAATAACCCAAAACCTCTTCCTTCTAGAACTTTGTATTTCAGTAGGAGAGAGATATTTTTAAAGAGCACTGTAGTTTAATTGAGAAGTATTCTGTTGCAGGTAAGTACACCACATGGGGTCAGGCACCTGTACCTTGGAGTCCAAGGATTAATTATGATTACATGCTGACCTCAAAAGGGAAAGAGGAAAATTGTTCATAGCTTTTCCCAGCTCTAAGAAGTGATAATGGATCAGCTCTGAGAGCAAGATTGCATCCAATAGAATATTGGTGAAAGTTTCCAATAAAATATCTTATGACTTGAATATGCTAGAACTTCCTGCTTAGACTTCTGCTTTCTGTTCACAGCATCTGGCCAATAGACCTCCATTCATCCTGAAAAATCTGATCATTAAATTTAAATTCCCCCCCACATTGGTAATAAGAATCATAATGAAGTTTGCGCTCACCCATCTATGCTGAAAAATTAAGACATAGGTAGAGTATAATTAGTTTTATTGAAAAATAATATGTGACGAATTTCAATCTTTGATTCTGAGCCATGTTTCTTACCTCATGTCACCCGGTAATATTCCTTATTACCTTTCTGTGCGAATCTAGAACCTGACGTTTCTCTTATTGCCTGAGGATTTGTAAGCCTCAGCTCCCCATAGTGAGATCATGTTGTCATCAGATGTAGCCTGATAGGAGTTGGAGATCAGATGAGACTCTGAAGAAGCTGAAAAAGAACCTCACTGAATAAAGCCAATTTTATCCAGAGCCATTCGGGTTTCCAGATTTTAATTAACAGTTTGAAATTTGTAATATTACTTGAATTTCAGATGGGTGAGAATTTAACACTATATTAAAGGATCCCAGTCAAAAGGACATGAATTGCGTCACAGAGACTTATTAAATGTGATGGAAATTCAACAGACGAATGCCGGCAAACAGGTGCAAGAGCTGAATTAATCTTTAAGCCCTACGACTCGGGAGACTGCAGTGCGTCACATGGACAGCCACAGCACGCTGCTAATTTCATTCACAAGCTTAAAAATCTCAATACGTTCGAGCATGTGAATGTATTAAATTTTAAAAAGTGAAAGTAGCATAAGGGTGTCCCAGAACTAAAAATGATAATTTCTGTCTGAGACTGGAAGCCATTTATCCAGCCAGAAGCAGGGTGTTTTTATGAATGAAATCCATCTTCCTGCTCTCCCATACAAATTGTGTTCTATTATTATATGTAGTACAGACTGTTACTAAGCAAGATTGTCTCTTCCTTCTAACGTGAAATCCTTTGTGAGTCAGAAGAAAACTGAGTATTCACATCCTTGGTTTCCAGCTCCTGCCGTCGTGCAGTTCTTCCCCATGGAGCTTCTGCTGGTGCAGAGCAGTAAATGAATGCTGAAGATTTGGGGGCAGCGTGCTTAAAAGTGGTTAAGTTGCAATTCAGCTAACTCACAGTCGGCTCTCACCAGGAGTTCACTTACTTTCGGGGTCCCTGGTCTGTTTGAGGAATCAAGCTAAGCAGCGATGCCTCCACATAATTGCACATACACACACGGTCTTGGAGCGATTTAGGGAGTTCGTGAATTTGGACATTGAGAGTGGCATTTATGGAACATCTTGATCTTCGTCTGGGATTAGAATCTATTGAGTGGATTTTCCCCGATGCCACCTGCTATACAGCGGTACCCGTACCTGGATTCCAGGAAGTAATGTATGGAAAGGTCTCTGGGCCTTTTGCAACTTAATGCAGTTTGATACCTGAGCCAGGCAGAGTGCTCGATAGTAGTTACAGTGTGCTGTGCAAGATCTTGTCGGCGAGATGGTGCCTCAGTGAGCTGACGGAGTTGCAGAGAGAGGACAGGCATTCCGGGCTGATGGTGCAGACGCAGAGGTGAGGACGAGGATCCCCGGCGCTGCTGAGAACATCTGTTTACAAGAAATGTGTAACAGTAAAGGTTTGCAAAAATAGTTTGGTCTTCTCTCAACATTGCTCAAGAAGCTCTAAAGAAAATAAAAGGAACTGGGCTTAATTTCCCAAGATTGTTGTCATCTCAACTCTATTCCACTTTGGATGTAAGCTTCTTGTCTCCCTCATTTTACTTAGCTGGAGATATTCAGCACTCATTTTTGGAATGTAAAACAGCTGCCAAGGGCTCTCTTCCTAACCTGTGAGTCGGGAAAAGCCCGTATGTACTACACTGAGCGACTCTAGAGTCTTAATCAAGTACATGTAATCTGTAGCTGCCCAAGTCTTCTGATAATGGCAGTGGCAACTGTTTCTTTTTTAAGCCCACTATCAAGAAGGCAGATGAAAAGGAGACGAACGCACAGTCTAATAACCTGAGCTAACAATGAGTTATTTTCAATAGAGCAAAAGGGACAAAAGCCAAAGGTATTCATTACCGTTCCCAGGGTAAGAGAACAGGACACTTGCCGCCTTTGGAGATGCACAGTCTTTGGGCCTGACAATGCACAGCTCCCCCAGGGAAACGGCCAGGGAAAGCCAAAGTCTTGCAACTTGATGCAGAGTGATTTGGCTTCCATTAAAGCGTCTCTCAGTGAAAGGCTATTCAGGCTTAGAGTAAAGATTCCACACTTCTTTTCTCCCAGAAAAAGAGATTGTTATATAAAACACCAGAGATGGAATCAGAGCTTCTGGAGACCACTCTAAACCCTGTGATACTATCTTAGCTTCCTTAACTTCGAATCAGGTAAAAGGAGATGAGCTGACTTGGCGACTTGCCCTCTTAACATTACCGCCTCATTTGTAGCACACTTAAAGATGAAGAAACTCAAGACCATAGGACACTGAACGATATACAAACCTGTATAATCATATGGGGAGAAAAAAAACTGATGCTGACGTGGGCTTCACAGAACGTGTCTCACTCAGAGTACCTAGCCAGAAATGGTACCCTTCTCCCCTGAGGTGGTTAGATTCATGATGGAGTACACTTTGCGTTCGAAAGACCCAAGTTTCCATAGGACTCTTTACAGTGCCTGTGAATTTGGGAACAGACCTTTAAGCCTCCATCTTCCAGCTTTAACTGGAAATAGGGATGTCTGCCTCTTACATCTCAGAATTTGTGTAAGGATTTAATGACATAATTTAACACAGGGAACATGATTAATACAGAACCTACATTTAATATTTTCCCAAAAATGTTACCTAGAAAACAAATTCTGTCGAATGTTATTAAAATGAAAAGTTTCTGGTGTCAATCAGTTGAGAAATCCTAAGTAAATACAGTTAGCTGCCTCCAGAGTTCAGCTCTGGTGGCGAGCCCTGGGAGCCTCGGGCAGGGACTGCAGCCTGCTGCGCGTCTTATGCTTACCCGGCTGCAGACTGCTTGGAGTTTGGTCGGGACACAAGGTGCCATGTTCAGGATGTCGCTGTTCTGGGAAGGGCCGCTGGGAAAACGCTGCGGCAGACAGGATCAGATTCTCTTTTTTCCTTTTTGTTCCAGTGGTAGAGGGTATAATCATTTCTTTATCTATAGAACTCGTCCCAATATTTACATATCATTCTTTTCACTGGGTCTGAATTTCTTGAGGGCAAGGAGTGTGTATTCAGAAAGGCTTTAATCCTTGGTGTTTTGTACATTATGAAAATAAATATTAGCTAAACAAAAGAATGATGTGTTATTATGGATGTGCATTTATTGAATTTTACCAAATATTCCTGATGCCAAGTTATACTATAATTCTTTTAGTATAAACAATTTCTAGTAGTAACCTGACATTTAATTCAGCTATAAGCGTACTAAATAAACAGTCTTTAGGGGACCATGCAAGTGTAGAGAATGGGTTAAAGTGACTCACAAATGTGTTTCATTGTTGTGGATCTATGCGGAAGAAAGAAGACACCTATGCAGAAGGGTGTTCCATGCAGAGAAGAGCAAAGGAATAAGAAAAAAATAAAAGAAGAAAGAGACAAATAAAACAAAATGTGTTCCGAGCTGCCAGAGCCAAGTTCTATACTTAGCTGGTAAGAGAAATCTAGAAACTTAACTATGGAAAATAATCTGCTGGCCAGGTGATTAAAAATAAAGTAGATCGTTTAGGGTAATAAAGTCAAGGTTCTTAAAATTCTATTGAGTTACTAAATAGTGACAAACTAAAAATTTAAAAGAATGAATTCTCATTCTTACTCCATTCTAAGTCTACCTACTGTAAAGAACTATGTTCGTAACTTGGAGGTGTACCATTAATTTGTGAATTGGGAACGTTTCGTGCATCATTTTTGATGCTGAAATCTTTCAGTTTGATGACCAACTCAAAAAACTCATGTCCTGCATTTAGGTTTTCAGTAGCCTTCTGTCCACCCTCTTCTCCTTTTAGTCCAAGGTGAAAGAATTAGTTTGGCAGCAGCCTCAAATTGAATGTGTCAAATCCTTTCCTTCCTACTCCCTTTGACAAGTGAGAATAGTAAGGTAGTGAATATGTGAGTGGCACTCCTAAAGGCACTTTATGCTGGCGGTAGTATGCCTTAGATGCTACTGAATGTTTTTTAGAATTGATCATCACAATAACCGTGGAGAAGGGTTATTATGCCATTTACCGTGGGGAAGCAAACTCGGAAGTGGTGGTGTTGGCCTCCATCAAGCAGCCATAAGAAGGAAGTGACAGATCTGATCATTGAACCTCTCTGCTTTCCTAAGTTTAGCCCCGTTTTACTACACAATGTTGCGCTAATACAAATAGTGTCATTGATAGGAATGATATATGCACATAGCTTAACCATGACTTTGGTGAAGGCAACTATTAAAACATAATGACAGACATGCAAAATACTAATAGAAATACTAAGTTCCCTTGGTGGAGTGCTTCAGTATTATTATAATTAAGTTTTACTCCAATTAGTTTACGACAATTCCAGTCAAGATACTTATTCTGATATACTTTATTGATTCTCCCAAATTTAATTTGAGGCACTAAATGCATGAGAATGTCTACAAAAATTTTTTTAAAGAGGTTAATGGTGGGCTGAAATAGAGGGCTGGGACAGAAGCAGCCTACCCTATAGCAAAACTGACTACATAAAAGATGCAGTAAAATCAGTAACTAAAATAATCTAGTATTGGCAGAAGAATAGAGAAATACATTGAAAAAAAAAAAAAAGAAATACATCAACGGAACACAACTGAGAATCTAAGAGCAAATTTCTGTGTATTAAAATGTTGAACATGATCAAAGTGGTACTTTGAGTAGGAAGAGAATGGACTAAGAAATGAGATAATTGACCCTGTAATTTTAAGCAATGAAGTTCAATTCCAACCTCATATTATGCTAAAAATTCATTTTAATGTGGATAAATATTCAAATGTAAGAAATAAAACCAGAGATAGAGAGAGAGAGAGAGAGAGAGAGAGAGAGGGAGAGAGAGAGACCGCCTGCCTGAAATTTGGTAAGACTTAGAACTACATTATAGATAGTCAAAATTTTAGGGTTTGGGTCCAATCCCAGGCACCACAAAACAGAATAATTTTTTAGATGCCAGAAAATCTACAAGATTACAAATCATAGGTTGAGAATATACTTTCAACAGTATGTGAAAGACAAAGGGTTAATATTTCTATTTTATAAATAGCATATCCAAATCAATAAAGAAAAGTGCACATCACATCAAGAACATAGGTAAAGGATTTATTCAAGCAGTTTGTAGCTGGAATCAAATGGCTATTAGATTTGAAAACATGCCCAACCCAACTAATTGCCAAAGAAATGCAAATTAAAACATCAGTAAGCTATCATCTGCCTACTGTTAGACTAGTCAGGGGTAAAGAGTGATAATTCCTAGTACAGGCGAGGATGCAAGGAGATGGACTCTCTCATATACTATTGATGAAAGTAAATTGGTTCAATCTATTTAGATGGTAAATTTAGAAGTATTGATCCAAGTTTAAATGGGCATAGATACCCTTTGACCTAACAATGTCAAATCTATAGATGCACAAGGTCCACGTAATGTGGCAAATGTTTTTCTCAGATGTGACTGTCATTTTACTTTGTGGAGTCTTTCTGCTATGTAGATACCGCAAGTGTGTAGTTCATATGTTTCTCGCAGCAGTTTTTATGATGACAAATTAGAAAACATCGAAACGTTCTTGCCTCCCTCACAATAGGGGCTTTGACAAAGGAGGCAGCACTCTTATTTACTGTCCCATTCTCAGCTGCCTGGTGCTATGCCTGACCTTGTAACTGTCTGTTAAGTGAACACACGAAATGAGTCGTAATGTATCCACAAAAGTGGGGTCATTTTTAAAGTAAGTTAAGTAGGTAAAGCGAATGGAAGATCAGTTTACAGATTATTCCGTTCATATAGATCAGGTCTACGGTATTATAATTACTGATTACCACATCTTTTATGTAGTATATATGTAAACATAAATATGTATGCACACACACATTTTCATTACATTTATGAAGGAAAAAAATAAGGTGCTTCTTGTTTGCACTCTAAAGAATTTGAAAAGTAGTGACAGTAATGATTTACTTCACATACCACTGATAATATTTCCTTTCGCTATATTTGCATAGTGTGCATTTCCTGAAGTTAAAATTACTTGCAGGTTCCTGTTGCTTGTGCAAATGACTGATTAATTAAGGATGTACCCGTCATTATCAAATACCATTAAGTACATGCAATAATTTGTACTGAGACAGTAAAACTGCTAGCAAGATTGAAAGTTCAGTAGCTACAGTGACATCATAATTTAGTACCTGCAGTCCCACTTCACATAGAAGACTGGATCTAGATCATGATTTCTTATAATTCTGTTCTTGTTTACTGTGACTGAAAATATTATGCTTTTTATTTAGTCACTACAGATATGGTATTCCACTCTTTCTAGATTCACCAAGTGATGTGAATGAGTCTTTATACTAATAGTCCTGGATTTCTATTCACTCATTTATCCGTTTTTCTCCTTTCATTATCTATCCTTTACCTTTGCAACAAATATTTATTGAATGTTTACCATAGTAGCTTTTAATCTTGGCTGCACCTCAGAATCCTCTGCAAAGCTTTTGAACAAGTAGTGATTCCTGGGCACTGAACACCTGACTCGGTATGCTGGCGTGGGGCCAGGCATGTTCATTTTTGTCAAAAGAGCCGCAAGTGATTGTGATCTCTCAGAGTTAAAATTCACAGGCTTCTCTATCAAAAGATGTAGTTGTGCACATGAAAAACACCTGTTTACACGATCAGAGTCAAAGGAGTGGGGCACATAAGTAAATGGTAATTACAGTAGAGAGTGATTAATGTTATGTTAGGGTAAGCACACTGCTTCCCACTCAGAACTAATATGTATTGGTCCTGTCTTAACTCTCTCCATTGGTGGACTGTGAAACACAAAAAGGAGAGTTTTCTCCATCAAACTAAATGACCAAATTGTGACTGAGACTATATTGTTTATCTTACCTACTCTATTCCTTAATCAAATGAATTAGCTGTACTAGACTCTGTGATTGAACTCAGGAAATGGAGCAGCAGAGAGACCACTTTCCATTTCTGATAAAACCTACGAGAAATTAGAGGTGAAGAAAACCTGCAGACCAGTGACTGTTCGGAGTAGGGACCGTGTAGCCTCATTAATGGTTTTCTTCCTACAGCCTAATTCGGAGACCAGCATGTGGAGAGGCGTTGAATCTGACGTCATTTTTTCAGTCTTTGCTGCCTGGCGAGTTGTTCCTGACTTGCCTGTGCATATCCGAGAAAGCTGCCGCTTGCTCTCTGACCAGTGACTAACAAGGAAACCTGCTTTTGCTTTTTCACAGGCACAGAATATTTACTTTTTGTCTTTCAGTGTAATAATTCGAAGAGCCTTGCTTAATTCTTCGTGCTTGCATATTTTTTATTTTCTTGTGTCTTTGCACCCTTGCCAGTCGATGTCGTGCTTTTGCTGCTTTGCTCTCCACCGTCATGTGCTCCGTTGTATTCATTTCACATGGCTTGCATGGCCGGCCTTTCTTCCTGTAGGTTACATGTGCCAAGTACTAGGACGAAGGAAGAGAGCCCTGGAAGCTTGCCCATGACAAAGTGAAGGATGAAGTGTGTCTTGGGTACCCAGGTACCACCAAAATTCCCCACGGAACAAACCCACTGTGCACTGCAGACTCTCCAGTGACCTCCTGGTCCCTGAAGATGAGACTTTGAAGATTAGCAGGACTACATGTAGAAATTCTTTCCGGGAAGTCCATGGGACATACTCCAGGCCAGAATTCCATAAACAATAGAAAGAAAGCCCCAGAAGGAAAATTTCAAGGATGGCGTTATCTCCATATATTTAAGATCTAAATAGAAAGTCTCATGCTCATTCTCTATGACTTTTTCACACTGGCAATGCCAGTTTAGACCTAGTAAAGGAAAGCTATCTGATTATATTGATGTTAACTTGTCAACTGCAGATACCTATGTAATGTAGCAATACCTCAAGTGAGTGTGACTTACTGTCTTGGTTACTTTTCTCATCGCTGAGAGAAAATGCCTGACACCTGAAGTTAAAGGAGGAAAGTTTTATTTGGCTCACAGGTTGTACAGGATTCAGTCCAAGTCAGCATGGCACATGGCAGAGGGGCATCACAGAGAAGAAAAGACAGTTCATTACAGGCAGAAGGTAGCAAAAGCAGCAAGCTATAAGCTACAAGGGGTGACCCTCTTTCTGTCTCATATTTTACCTAGGTTCCCCACCCTAAGAGAGGGTAGCACTCACACCCAAGTGGGACAGTTTTAATCCTAGCATTGAACCATCAATCAATCCCAGCCTCACACCCTTGAGCCTGTATGACACACCCTAGATCCAGCCACCTCTGAAAAGCCCCACGCATGACCCCCTGAGTCTTTGGAGGACATCTAGATACAAGCCATGGCATTTATGTAAAGTTGAAACTTTATAATATAAAATATGTGAATACTTTAAAATAAAAATAATTCCCTCACATTCAAGGCATTAGTTAAGAATCTCAGTCTTGCAGCTAAGTAACTGAATGAGCCGTAACTAAGTCTGTCCTGCTGGCACAGGAAGGCTCTGTTGCTGCTGGTAAGAAGTATCTCACATACTTTGGCATATCAAATGAACCAACGCTGTTGTTTGCATTGGAAAGTCCAGGGCAGTTTCAGACATTATTTTGTTATATTTGCTTTTTTCAAATTAAGAAATGTTTTCTGTTTTCATTAATTTTGTTTTTTGTTTTTTGTTTTGTTAAGACAGGGTGCTGCTAGGTAGTTCAGGCTGGTCGTGAATGTGCTATTTAGAGCCAGCTGTCCTAAAACTTGTGGCAGTACTCCTGCTTCAGCCTGCTGAGTGCTAGGATTACAGGTGTGTGCCAGTACACCTGGCAATGTTTTTATTAATTTTTAAAGACATATTTATTGACAGTAGCATGCAAATATTTATTAATCTTTTCACACATTTTATGAATTTAATGAACATGGAGCCAGGCATGCCTAATGCAGTGTGATGTAAAAACTACATCATGAAATATGTCTTTGAGATGTAAGTTCTGTGATCAAGTGTCAAGAAAGTGAAGCAGTTGCCATGTTGATCAATGCTTTTTAATTCCTGCAAAGTACTGAGGATGATGCTAGGAAGTTTTCAAAAGTCAGAGGTGTCCAGCAGCACCTCTTGATCGATGTGCCGCATGAGTGTCTCCTACTTTACATGAATATATTTAGGACATGGAAATATGTTTTGTATTATGTGTCTCCTTTCAAAAATTAATCTGGAATTATTCAAGGTTTTCATCACGCAGGGACTTCAGGAATTCCAGCTTCCTGAGACTTCCTCTAAGTGCAGGCCCCAAAGTGTGAAACTTGGTGTATTTGCTCGGGTCCTTACCTCTTGGTGGCCTAGACTTTCTCTGGCAAATGGAGGAATTGAGCAGCAAATGGAAAGCAGCTGCCCTGCCCTCCCTCTTCAGCTTCCACTCTGATGTCTTGTTTCTGAGAAGCTGGTTGCTGGAGGATAAATTCCCCGGTGTCTAACATTTTTTGAACCTTTCAACAGTTATTTTTGTACCAGAAAGTGTGAGACCATCACCCTGATCATGTAACTTTACACAGGCAGTCCCTCTACTCTGCTGCATGTAAGATATTATTCCTGGCCTTTCATCCAGTTCCCACAGAAGACTAATCAGATTTGTCTGTACCACTTGGTACACGGACTACTGAAATGTGAACTAAGGCACCACCCTGTGAAGGATATGCAAATGCCAGGATTACACTCATCCTCTCAGATCTCCATTCAGGGCAGATCTGCCATACAAGCATTATTTTTTTATGGAACAATCTTCCTCAAGAACTGCCTTCTAAATCAAAGAGAAATTCCTGTATAGATTTATTTGGCATTAGACATTAACATAATATATTCAATTGTGAATTTAAGAAAATCTGTATTTATGTAAAAATCAATATTTTTATCTAAGTTATTAAAATGACTAGTACTACCTGTATAACAAATAATATAAAATATAATATAGAGGATGTCACACATGTGTCGTTCTGCAGTTTGCACCTTTTCCATACGCTAGCAGCATGTTCCCTGTCCAGTACTTACTTGCACTTTTTCTCCATTTCACAGATTATCTTATTATTTCTTGATAGTAATCTTGAAAGAGCCAAGATTTTTAATTTTCATGAAGTTCAACTCACCTAATTTTTCCTTTTGTTGTTTTGAATTTTGGTATCATATCTAAGAGTCTTCCACCGAATTCAAAGTCATATGATTTAACCTTATTTCTTCCAAGAATTTTATACTTTTTGCACTTAGGTTTACATGATACATGTTTCCAACTCCATTTGTTTACATGTGCCTGTCCGGTTGTCCAGCACCATTCCTTCAAAGACTGTCCATTGGTATCGGCACTATTTAAATAAATCGGCTGACCATAGATGTATGGGTTTATTTCTCGGCTTGGTTACAGTCCACTGACCTCTGTGCTTATAGATATGCCAGTACCACACTAACGTGCTCACCACTGCCTTATGGTCAGTTTGGTAATCTGTGTGAGTGCTCTTGCTTCAGTCTTCTTCCAGCATCCTTTGGGCTCTGCTGGTCCTTGCAATCAGCTTGTCAGTTTGTACCGAAAAGTCAGCAGGTATTCTGATAGTGAAGGCACTGAGTTAGGTTAGTATTGCCATCAGTTAGGTTAGCATGGCCAAATTAATAATGTTAAGTCTTCTAGTCTTTAACATAAAATATTTTTCTATCCACTTAGGTCTTCTGTGTTTCTTACACAAATGTTTTATACCTTTCATAGCACATAAGTTCTTCACTCCTTTGTTAACTTATTTCTAAGCATTTCATTACTTTTAATGCTTCTTCTGAATGGAATCATTTTCTTAATTTCATTTTCTTTGTCTTTTTGAGACAGGGTCTTGCTATGCAGTTCAGGCTGGCCTTGAGCTCACTTTGTAGCCCAGGCTGGGCTCGAACTTGCAAGGATCCTCCTGCCTCAGCCTCTCGAGTGCTGGGATTACAAGGCATGCACCACCACACCCAGCTCTTAATTTCATTTTTGTAATAATTTCTTGCTGGTGTACTAAAACACAACTGATCTTTACATGTTAATTTTGTAGCTTGCTATTTTGTTGAACTAACATTAATTTTAACAGTTTGTGTGTATATATATGTGGACCATTAGGAACTTATACTTAACTGATTTTATTGTCTTGAATAGGGATTATTTTATTCCATTCCAAATCTGTATGTATCTCCCCATTTTCTTGTCTAGTCGCTCTAACTAGAACTGCCAGTACTATGTAAATAGAAGTGGTCTGAAAGGTCTAACCTGCCTCATTTTTTATCTTAGAGGAAAATTTCTATTACCATTAAGATGTTAGCTCTGAGTTTTTCATATATGGGCTGTATTGTGTTTGGGTAGTTTCCTTCTATTCCCGTTTCATTGAGTGTTTTTTTTAGAAGAGTGTTGAATTTTATCAAACATATTTTCTGCTTCAGTTGAGTCAGAGATGTGGGTTTTTTTTTATTCTGTTCATGTGATGTGTTACACTGATTGATGTTTGTATTTTGAAGGATAGTTGAATTGCAGAAATAAATCTCATTTGCTAATGCTTAACAAGCCTTTTAATCACATGCTGCTGAATTTGTCTTGCTAGTATTTTGTGGAGGGCTTTTATATTCATATTCATATAAGATATTAGTCTATAAATTTTTTCCAATATCTTTGGTTTAATTTCAGGAGAATACTGGCTTCAGAATAATTTGGAATTGCTCCTTAGTATTTTTGGAAGAATTTGTTCACATCAGTATTAATTCCTTTTTTTTTTTTTTTTTGTGAATATTTGGCAGAACCCATTGATGAAGCCATGTGGGTCTGGGCTTTTCTTTGCAGGAAGAATTTTAATAACTGATCAGTCTCTTCTCTTATTATAGTCTGTTCAGGTTGTCTGTTTCACCTAAGTCAAATTCAGAACTTGGTGTCTTTCTGGAATCTAGCAATTACAGTGGATATGTAATATTTCTTCATAGTTTTAATTTAGATTGCCATAATTAATAATAATGTTTAATATCCTTTTATATGTTTATGAAAAGGTATAACTTTTGTGAAATACCGGTTAAATATCAGTCCATTTTTCATATTAGTTGTTTGGCTTCTTATGATCAAGTTGTGAAATTTCTCTATTCTGGATAAGGGAGCTTTATCAGTTTGATTTTAGT
The DNA here is from genome assembly GCF_000276665.1 of Chinchilla lanigera. Classification (NCBI taxonomy): domain Eukaryota; kingdom Metazoa; phylum Chordata; class Mammalia; order Rodentia; family Chinchillidae; genus Chinchilla; species Chinchilla lanigera. The sequence goes on from NW_004955476.1 coordinate 7,266,416, forward strand.
GTCTTTAGGTATGTGGTCCACTGTGAGTTAACTTCTATGTATAATATGAGGTAGAATGAGGTTCATCTTTTTTTTCAGAGATTTATTTTGTTGAAAACATTATTGCTTCTTCATGGAACTGACTTGACCACTTGATCAAAAGCCAGTTGCTTATGTAAATGTTCCATTTCTGAGATGTCTCTATTTTGAAACTATGTTGTCAGGTGCACATATAATTATGTCTTTGTAGTGTACAGACCTTGTTCTCAACAGCAATTTTTATTGTTTCCTTAATTTTTAAAATAAATTTATTATAGACAAAATATAGTTTTGTATTACTGTTTTTTCATTCAATCTCTACATTTTTATTGTACTGTGTAGTACATTTTTCCTTACTATAATTATTGTATTTGGATTTATTGTCTTTTGCTTTTTGCCTTCTCTTTTTGTTTCACTCTTCTTCTCATCTGCTCTCTTTTAGGTTAAACAAGTTTTTTATTGGCAATTTGTATTCCCCATCACCTTGTTAACTTTATGCCCATGAATTATATTTTGTTGGTTGATCTAGGAACCATAACTTGTACCTCTTACTTTCAGTAAAATGTTGGAGCCTTGCAAGAGTTTAGTTCTATTTGTCTGTGCTCACCCTTTGTGCTATTGTTATTGTATATGGCACATATCTCTATCATAAAAATAAAGTATAACATTATAATTCACCTTAAAGATTCCTGTGTCTGTTAAGTAAATCAAGAAAAGCCACATTCATTTACCTATACTACTTATTTTTTCATTCCTCTCTATAAACACAATTTGTTGCTTGATGTCTTTCACCCTAAGATGTTTCCTTTAGCACTTAAAAAATGTAGACCTATTAGAAATGAATTCTCTTATATTTCATTTATGAACAGTGCTTTTAACTTTTATTTTATTTATTTATTTATTTTTTTGGTTTTTCTCTGGTACCGGGAACCGAACTCACGACCTTGCGCTTGCCAGGCAGGCGCTTTTGCCACTGAGCTAAATCCCCAGCCCCTTAACTTTTATTTTTGAAGAACAAGTTAAATGGACATAGCCTTCTTAAAAAAAATGTATCTTTCTTTGCAACACTTTGAATATTAATCCAGTGTCTTACAGCCTCCAATATTTTAATGAGAAATTAGCTGTTTTTCATACTTTTGTTGACCTCTATCTAATGTGGAATTGTGTGCTTTGATGGTGGTACTGGTTTTGTTGTTGGTATTGTTTTGTGTTTTGGCTTCAAGCAGTTTAATTATGAGATCGCTAGGTACAGATTTCTTTATTTTATTTGAGTTCCTTAAGCTGCTTGTAACTCTTACATGATATTTTTCAGCAAACTTGGAAAGATTTGAATTATCATTTCTTCAGGTATTTTTCTATCCTTTCTCTTTCTACACTCCTTGTTTGGCTTGTTGTCCTTCTGAAGTATGAAGAATATTTGGGATACATAGTTTTAAACTTTGGAAGAATGTTTAAAAATCAAAGAAAGAAGCTGTGCATGGGGGCACATGCCTGGAACCTCAGCGCCCCGGCCGTCAGAGGCAGGAGGATGGCCAGTCCAAGTCGAGCACAGGCGACTTAGTAGAGCAGTGAGACCCTGTCTCAAAATAAAACATAACATGGGGTAGAGATGTATCTCAGTCCAAAATCCCTAGGTTCAATCCCTAGTACTGTGAAAATAAGTGAGTGAATGAATTAATTAAAAGAGGGAAATGTGGATGAAATGCCAAAATATCCAAGAAAAGTTAACCATGTGGGCACAAATACTGCACAATGCAGTCTGCTTATAGTGGAAAGTATTAATGTATCTGTCCTCTTTACTGTTTTTGCAAAATTTATTCCTAGGTGCATTTCCTCCCTCTGCTATTTATGCACGGAAAGACTTGCTGCAACGATCGACCCATATTGCTACCAAGACTTTCCAAGCTCTTCGCATATTTGTGAACAATGAGCTCAATGAACTCTACACAGGACTTAAGACAGCTCAGAAGTTTCTGAGACCCGGCGGTCGCCTTGTTGCCATCTCTTTTCACTCCTTAGAGGATCGAATCGTCAAGCGATTCTTGCTTGGGATAAACATGATGGAAAGGTTTAACCTAAATGTCAGACAGAAGATTGTGGATAGCTTGGATTCAGATCGTGAAAGCAAGGAAGGAAAAGCGCCTTTAATGTGGAAAATGACCCACAAGAAGGTGCTGACTCCGGATGATCAGGAAGTGCAAGATAACCCCAGAGGGCGCTCGGCCAAGCTGAGAGCAGCCATCAAGTTATGAGAAATTCGGCTTAATACGATCTTCACATTTCCTTCAGTGGTATTCCCGAACACCATAACACAGCTTACAGTGTGAGGCAATGTGGAAATTGACGGTATATGGCATGGTTTTTTTCTCAGGAAAAATTGTAGGAAAACTTAGCATGACGTGGAGATTTTGCATTTCCAGACCGGGAAAATGCATTTGTCTCTGCATAACATTTGACTTTTGAGACACAGTCCTTTACCTGATGAGGAAATAACTTAAAAAGAGTATTTTGTGTTTGTTTAAACATGTAAACTCAAGCTGTCAAAGAGAAAGAAATTATAATCGTATCTGCATGCCCTAAATTCTGAATTTAGATGTTCACATTTGCAAAAGACTTCTGTGGTTCAAAAAAATTAATGATAATCATGAAATGAATTTTTAATTTCCCTAATTGTGAATAACTAATTGGTGTAGCTTTTTTACTTTTCTGAATTTCACTGTTGAAATTATAGTTTCTTATTTTACTGGGATTTTTCTTTATGAAGTGAGCTATTTTTTCATTTTTCAAAGTAAAAAAAAAAACTCAGAAGTACCTAACAGCCATCATAGAGAATTGTTTTACAGAACTTATATTTAATGTCAGTTGTGTCTATTTTAATAACAACTCAGAAAACCTTCAGTAAATAATATAATCTCTTGTCTGAATCCTACATTTTTCATTGAACTATTCAAAAGAATTCAGAATGTATATAAAGTAGAAGACTATCTGATTTATTCAATATGCTAAAGTAATGTCCCCTTAATATTTTTACTTAAGTGTAATAGTTGTAATCAAGAGAGAAGCTTATTCAGAAAAGTCTATTTGGTAGAGAATGCTTTACTACGTCGATGAGATTGCTTCCTAATTCCAGTGTTAACGCTTTATGTCTAAGTGTACAATTCCAATTTATTCATTATTCAACAAGTGCTGAATTTGTCTCTAGAGAGACAAACGTAAGGACAGTACACATGGGCCACGGTTGCCATCCTGTGGCACTGACGGTCCTGTGGAGGAGGAGACACGACAAGGAGGTGCCCGAGTGGTGCATTCAGAGCGTCAGAGGGATCTGACCTATCGAAGGAAACCAAGCCTGATGACATGGTCCTCCTGAATTGCAACTTGAAGGGTGGGTAGGAGATAAGGAAAGCACTTGTGGGGTGGGGGCGGGGCATAGTGATTAAAGATACACATGCATGAATCTTCTCACGAGTGCTTATCCTTGCAATATTTGCACTATTCATTTGCTCAGTACACTGTTTCTTCAAATGCAGGAAAGATTCATATTCTCAATTATGTTGACAAATTGGGAATCCAAGTGAATAATATGCATGTAAAATAAATAAGAATTAAATACATTGCTTTAATTAAGGCTTATTTTACTTCCTAATATTTAACTTTGGCTCCCAAACTTCTGGGGTGCTATTACTTTACAGGTTGTATATTTAAATCTGAACAGTTTTGAATGAAATCGGTATTAGAAAGACTTCTGTAAGAGTAAGCTCAAAACAGAAAGCTCAAAGCAGGAAGAGAATCCACTGCGATTAGTCTCTCGGCTCCTACCTGAAAACTTTCGTGAGCTTCTCTTCACAGCTATAACATATTTGTGAATGAGAAAGATTCCCCAGTTTAAATTCCCACCTGAGACTCTGAGAAGAAAATAAAAGGCCACACTCATGTTAAACAGTGATTTCTTTGCTTCATCAATCATTTTTTTTTGTTAGTCCATGTTTTCAGACCAAAATGTCTGCATTCCGTACATGGAGTTGGTCTGAGTACAGAATACATCTCAGTTCCTTTTTCGTTCCCCCTCCCTCCACCTCTTGATTCCCTTTGCATCATATATAGTTAATATTGTCTTCAGTGCCAAGTGGAAACTCATCGTGGTGGATTGGATGGTATTGACACCACCCTGATAGATGTTCTCACAGCTTCAGAATGCATTGTTCATTGGAAAGACAGTCGTTTCGGGTGTAAGTAGTTAAGATGGGGTCATACTAGTGCAGAGCACGTCTTTCATCCAATATGACTGGTGTCTGAGAAAAGAGACAGGGACAGGGCGCAGAATGCCCAGTGAGAAGGAGGCAGACACAGGAGTGAGAGTCCTGTAAGCAAAGAGGGCTTCAGGCAGCAACTGGACATGAGGAGAGGAGTCTGAAGCAGATGGACTCTCCCTCAGCATCTGCAGGAGGAACCTGGCCTGGTGACACCTGGATTTGAGATTCTTGGCTCTAGAGCACTGAAAGAATACGGTTCTACTATTTTAAGCCACCTGGGTTTCTGGTAATTTATGACTTCAACTCTAGGAAACTAATACTTTGGTAGATAAAAGTCTTGAACAATATGCATGAGAAAAATCCTTCAGTAAGCACAAAATTGGCTTCAAAATGTTTTATTGCAAAAATATCTTAACCCTTTTTGGTTACTGTGTAGTTGAAGCTGGACTTGACCTTACTATGTAGCCCACACTGGCCCTGAACATGCAGTAATCCTCCCCTTGCAAGCAATGCTTTCTGAGTACTGGGATTACAGACATGCACCACCATGCCCAGTTTGTTTTGTTTCAAAAGGTAGATATTAGTCGCTGTATTCTCACTGATGTTTCTAGGATTTTAAAGATATAATTGTATCTGTATCTTTTCTATTTCATGTAATATATATATAATTTATGCTTAAATCAATTTGTATTAAATTTGTTATGCTATAATTGATATTTCAAAGGGAATACAGTATGCCAATTAGGTTTCTAAAATTAACTAATATCTAAAAATTCACTTGAAAATATTTAAAAATTTTATTTTTTAACCTGTCTAGTATTTCCAAAGGATTTTAAAGAGAATTACTATTTCTACTGTTTATTTCTAAATTGTAATTCTTTATTGTGGACTTTAAGAAAATTATTTCAGTGTCATTTGAAAACTTTTGTCCAAAAATGAGACAGTTCTTAGTGGGAACTAATGGTTGAAGGTGTGTGTGTGTGTTTATATTCACTCAGTAAGCACATATTAAAAACTATTTAGGAAGCAATAAAAAATATCTCTCTCATTTCTCTTTTCGTGTTCTTTCTTCATGTCTTTCTCTGTTCACATCAGTGAATGAATGTTACATAAGTTGAGATTATTTTAATGTATGTTTCAACTTTACCCTGCAAAGGGAAATGTTAGGTAATATTGGCATGTACTCTGGTGAACCAAGCCCTACATGTTAGAATCTTTCTAAATACGGATATGTATTCGCTAAGAACTGCTTCTGCTTAAATTTCTATATTTATTTCAGTATAGCTATTTTTGTTCTGTATTTATAATTGCTACAGTTTCCTAATAGTTTTTTGTGTGAGCAACGTTCTATGTGATAAGAATTAAAATACAAAAGGAATTTTATGAAGTTCTTGATAAATTCAGGAACAGAAATTTTTTATTTATTTATTTTTTTGGTACTGGGAATTGAACTCAGGACCTTGCACTTGACAGGCAGGCAGCTGTGCCACTGAGCTATATCCCTGGCCCTAAGTGACAGAAATCTTGATCAAAAGTGTGTTTTTCTCAGAACTGCAGTGCTATATGTTTGATGTCAAATGGAGGATAGTGTGTAAAAATCAGCAGGACATTTTAAAGATGCTGGATTGTATAAAAACCCTAACTATTATTATATTATTTTCTCCAGTTTCATCTGTTTATAGCTACTGTTTTCAGCTTTGGTAACATAAAGAATGAGCTACAGAAATGCAAAGAGAATGTTTAAATATAAATTATTCTTTTAAAAGTCTATAAAGTATAA